>NC_084853.1:3700802-3713302 GCF_951802175.1 Populus nigra
GAAAATGGAGGATTTTGTTGCATTAATAACAAGGCCAGAGGACTCTCCAAAGATATGAAGCTGCTGCAAGAGAGTGTTAACAGAGGCCATGTCACAACGACAGAGCAAGAGAATATCGTCAGCGAACCCAAGATGACTAATTTCCAAGGCTTGGCATTTGGGGTGAAAGTTGAAACCCGAAAGCTGGGTGGAGCTTTTTAGAAGCCTAGAAAAGTACTCCATGCAGATAATAAAGAGATATGGAGATAATGGGTCACCTTGCCGAACACCACATTTGCCAGGGAAGAAACCATAGAGATTACCATTTATGCAAACAGAGAAGGAGGCAGTCTCGACACATTCCATAACCAGATGAACAAACCTAGCTGGGAACCCCAAGAGGTGCATGAGAGCACGAAGAAAGGGCCACTGTACTGTATCGAAGGCTTTCTTGATGGTGCAGCGGGGTGACACACGTTTCCTCCCATAACTTCTCAGCAATTCTTGCATGAGATTTATATTGTCAGCCATGAGTCTCCCACCAAGAAAAGCATTTTGGGAGGGACCAATGATATCATGAAGAACGTGAGCCAATCTCCCTGCAAGTATCTTGGAGATAACTTTGTAGGTGACATTGCAGCAAGAGATGGGTCTGTAATCTGCAGCTGAGTTGGAAGTGGTTGACTTGGGAACAAGAGCTATGGTAGAGTGGTTGAGCTGCTTGAGTAGTGATTAGTACTTAAAAGTGCATTTTTATCAAGGTTTTATATCATCATTTTGCACTTGAAGTATCAATAACTCCTTAACTAAAGCATGTTTTATAATAACATATCTAATTACATAAGATACCTTTAATTTATGGTAAATGTTAATCTTAACTAAAGCTCGTTACATAGGTTAAAGATGCATTGTGTTTTATGTTATATGTATATATATTAAAAAAAAAGTAAAATAAAATAAAATAAAATAATCCCAACCCAAGGAAGTTAACCTTACACATTAGAACAAAAATATTGTTTTCTTCCAACAAAACCCCATCATCTATGTTTCATACATTGAGCACATAACAAGGAAGGTTTATTAATATTTTGTTTAAGAGATATTGAGCAGATATACAAAATTTAATGAGAGTTTGTTTATCTGGATAGATTAATGGAAGTTGAATGATGAATGCCTTGCTTTGTGGAATTTGCAAATTGTTTTTCTATTTTAACGCTTTAATTACTAGGGACTAGTAATAAGCTGGTTGGGGGGTGTGATTAGTACTTAAAAGTGCATTTTTATCAAGGTTTTATATCATCATTTTGCACTTGAAGTATCAATAACTCCTTAACTAAAGCATGTTTTATAATAACATATCTAATTACATAAGATACCTTTAATTTATGGTAAATGTTAATCTTAAATGCAGGCCTATCACATAAATGAAAGAATTGATTGATGAGTTGAAGTACTGAAATTGAAAGGACAAAAAGATGGCCAAAGAGATGATGGTGCAGTCCAAATTGGAACACAGTTCGGTAATTGGGTCATATCTGGAGCTGTAGATCTTGGATTTAGGTCCATTTTATATGGATGGAAAGCTAAGACATAGGCCTACAACTTTCATGTGGAGCCCAAGATTTAACAAGGCCGTTTTCAAGTCCAAATTGTAGCAACAAAGAGGAAGTCCGAATCTGTCCTGCAGCCCAGACACTGTTCAGTGTTCAGCCCATATCTCGAGTTCTAGAAGTCCAAATGATCTCAAATTTTTACCCTGGAAAGATGAGACAATTTCCTAGAACTTTCATGATTGTTTGTTCAAATTATGACGTCATCAATGACGTTTTTAGCAGACAAGAAGATAAGAATTGTCACCAAGTCAAGATGTGGCCACCCACTCATCAATTAGTCAACAAATCAATAGTTCTGAATTTTGGCCTATAAAAGGAGGCATTTTCCATGTATTTAGGCATCTTGGTTTCCAGATCAAGATCATGCTCTTGCTCTCTCTTTATATTTTGTAATGCTTAAGTTTTGCTTATAATTAATCTCTTACTTATGCTTTTCATTTCCTTTCCTTGTTTATCTATGTTTCTTTCTTTCATTATGTTTAACTAAGTTTATTATGTCAAGGTGAAAAGGGTACACTAATGGTGTAAGAATAAGTATAATATAAACTTAACATGGACCTTAATGTTGGATACTAACATGCTTTATATTTGCTATCTTGTTCACTTATAATACTTTGCTTGTTAAATGGTTAATCTAGATTTATGTTGTATAACACTTGGTACAACAAATACTTGGTACTTTCATAGCCCATACTGTATGGTATAACCGACACCTGAGCTATGAAAGGAACTTGATTTGTTGTTAACATAAGTTATAATCATGAATGCCTGACAACATTTACAAGTATTAGCATTATTCGAATAAGATAACTAATGTAATCATGTTAACAATTTATAATCCGATTGGAACCTCCTTTGTGTGTGGTTTCCAGTTGAATAATAAGAGTTTATACTATACTTGTTTGATGTACCATTAGTGGATCCTCTAACCTTGACATTTGTTGTTATCATTGTTTAATCCTACGTTAATCTTCCATCTCAAAAGTTCTCATAAACTTCTTCCTCTTCTTCTTCACTATTATTATTAACACTATTATTGTTGTTGTTGTTGTTGTTACTTTTGTATTATTGTTATCTATAATTTATACAATTAACCTCCCTGTGGTTCGACCCCGGTCTTGCCGGGTTATTTATTACTTCGACACTCCTGCACTTGGGAAAAGACATCAATCTTTTGGTCGTGTCAAGTTTTTGGCGCCGTTGCCGGGGAGGTAAATTCTTGTACAAATTATAGTATTTATTTTATTTTCTCTTTTCTCTTTTCTTTTTCTTGTATCTAACTTTGTTTCTTTTGTTTTGTTTCTCTTTCTTTTGTTTTCTTCTTCCTTTTATTCTCTTCTTACACGTGCATGAGAGTGTGGTCACGTACATTAAGTGGTAGACTTTGTAGGGTATCCTCATCATTTTCAGAAAATATGGCTGAAGAAGATAACAAATCGCTTCATAATGAGAATATTCGGGTTAGAACTCTTAGAGACCACATGAATCCCACAAGGACAAGTGCACCCTCATGCATAGTTTTTCCTCCTGATGCATCTCATTTTAATTTTAAGACCGGCATTATTCAACTTTTACCATCTTTTCATGGATTAGATTTAGAAAATCCATACTTGCATTTAAGGGAATTTGAGGAGGTTTGCAACACCTATAATGACTCGAATTGTAGCATGAACACCATTAGATTGAAGCTTTTTCCTTTTTCATTAAAAGATAAAGCTAAAACATGGCTACAAAATTTGAGACCTGGATCCATTCGTGCTTGGGATGAAATGCAACAACAATTTTTAAAGAAGTTTTTTTCCATCCCACAGAACAAACTCTTTCAAAAGATAAATCATTACTTTCTCTCAAAAACCAGGAGAAACATTTTATCAATGTTGGGATAGGTATCGAGACTTACTTAATACTTGCCCCCATCATGGTTTTGAAACATGGAGACTAGTTTCACATTTTTATGAAGGGTTAACTCCTAGAGATAGGCAAATGGTTGAATTTATGTGCAATGGAACATTTGAGGATAAAGACCCTAATGAAGCAATGGAGTACTTAGATTTACTAGCTGAAAATGCACAAAATTGGGACACCACAGGTACTTATGAGGCACCAAGTAAAACCCAGCCTCATACATCTAGTGGGGGTATGTACAACCTTAGGGAAGATCATGACCTCCAAGCCAAGTTTGCATCTTTAGCTAAAAAAGTCGAAGCACTAGAATTGAAAAAGAGTGGTCAATTAAAATCTGTTCAAGACATTGCATGTCAAATCTGTGAAACCAACGAGCATTCAACCAATGACTGTCCAACCTTGCCTTCTTTTAAAGAATGTCTCCATGAACAAGCTCATGCATTAGATAGTTTTCAAAGGCCCAACCATAACCCATATTCGCAAACATATAACCCTGGTTGGAGAAATCATCCAAATTTTAGTTGGAAGAGTGAGAACAGTAATGCTCAAACTTCACAGCCATCGTTTCCAGCACATCATAATTTCCAAAATTCTCATGGATATGCACCTCCTTATGCTCCCCCTCCTAGAAGAAATCTTGAGGAAACATTGCATGCATTTATGGAAAAGCAAGAGGCAATTAACACTCAACTTGCTCAAAGCATGACAGATTTTAAAGATACTCTTGCAAAATTGACATATGCTCTCAGTTTCCAAGAGAAAGGTAAGTTTCCTTCTCAACCACAGCAAAATCCCAAGGGGCAATACAATGCGAATGCAAGTAGTTCGGGAAGCCAACACATGGATCATGTAAAATCAGTCATCACTCTTCGCAATGGTAAGGTTATTGAAAAACCCACTCTTGAACCTTGTGAGAATGATGATGAATCAATCTCTGAGGGTAAGGAAGGGGTTGAATCTAATCATTGCAAAGAAAAGACTGATTCTCCGCCAGCACTTCCATTTCCTCATGCCATGACTAAACAAAGGAAAGTCAATCACAACTCTGAAATCTTTGAAACTTTCAAACAGGTAAGGATCAATATACCTTTGCTGGATGCTATCAAACAGGTTCCTTCTTATGCTAAATTTTTGAAAGATCTGTGCACTGTGAAGAGAAAACTGAATGTGAAAAAGAAAGCCTTTTTAGCCGAACAAGTAAGTGCCATTCTTCAGAACAATAATGCATTGAAATATAAAGACCCTGGTTGTCCTACAATTTCATGCTTTATTGGAGAACATAAAATTGAAAGAGCTTTACTTGATCTTGGAGCTAGTGTGAATTTACTTCCATATTCAGTTTTTCAAAGTCTCAATCTAGGTGAGTTAAAACCAACTTCTGTGACTCTTTTACTTGCCGATAGATCTGTAAAAGTGCCTAGAGGAATAGTTGAAGATGTGTTAGTACAAGTCGATAAATTCATTTATCCTGTGGATTTTATTGTCTTGGATACACAACCTGTTGAAGCATGTAATTCATTTCCTGTTATTTTAGGACGTCCATTTCTTGCAACTTCTAATGCATTGATTAATTGTAGGAATGGGCTAATGAAGCTATCTTTTGGAAACATGACATTGGAGATGAATATTTTCAACATTTGCAAGCAACCTGGGGATGATAATGATTTACAGGAAGTGGACTTTACTGAAAAATTAGTTCATGATCAATTTCAAACCACTTCCAATGAAATTGAGATTGATGAATCTGATGATTTGCAAATGGTTTATTTTCAGGAAGAATCAAAGGCAAGTAATTGGAGACCACAAATTGAGGAATTGCCGCCACGATCAATTGAGCCAATACCTTCAAGTGTTCAACCACCAAAACCTGATTTGAAGCCCTTACCCCTCAATCTCAAATACTCATTTTTGGGAGAAAATGAAACTTTTCCGGTAATAATCTCTTCCAAATTTAATGCACATCAAGAAGGTAAGTTATTACAAACTCTGAAAATGCACAAAAATGCATTAGGATGGACCATAGCTGACATAAAAGGAATTAGTCCTTTGATTTGCACTCACAGGATTTATTTGGAGGAAAATGCTAAACCCTCTAGAGAAATGCAACGAAGGCTTAATCCTAATATGAAAGAAGTAGTGAAAAATGAAGTCATTAAGCTTCTAGATAATGGAATCATTTATCCTATTTCTGACAGTAAATGGGTAAGTCCTACTCAAGTGGTACCTAAGAAGTCTGGAGTTACTATGATAACAAATGAAAAAAATGAGTTAATTCCAACTAGGACTATTACTGGTTGGCGCACGTGCATTGATTATAGGAAACTTAATTCAATGACTAGAAAAGATCATTTTCCTTTACCTTTCATGGATCAAATTTTAGAAAGAGTTGCAGGTCATGAATTTTATTGTTTCCTAGATGGCTATTCAAGCTATAACCAAATTGAAATTGCATTAGAAGATCAAGAGAAAACTACTTTTACATGTCCATTTGGTACCTTTGCATATCGAAGAATGCCTTTCGGATTATGTAATGCACCAGCCACATTTCAAAGATGCATGCTTAGTATATTCAGTGATATGGTTGAACGTTTTCTTGAGATTTTTATGGATGATTTTTCTGTTTTTGGTGATTCATTTGATGTTTGTTTGACTAACTTAGAAAAGGTTTTGAGCAGGTGTGAAGAGAAGAATCTTGTACTGAATTGGGAAAAATGTCACTTTATGGTAACAGACGGCATTGTACTTGGTCACATTGTTTCATCAAAAGGAATTGAGGTTGACAAATCTAAAATCGAGTTAATTGCTAACTTGCCAACACCAAAATCTATTAAAGATGTTAGATCATTCTTAGGACATGCTGGTTTTTATAGAAGGTTCATCAAGGATTTTAGCGTAATATCTAAGCCCTTGAGTAATCTTCTAACAAAGGATAATATCTTTGAATGGACTGAACATTGTGAAGAAGCCTTTATTAAACTTAAAAACCAGCTTACTTCTGCTCCAGTCATTCAACCTTCTGATTGGTCTTTACCTTTTGAAATAATGTGTGACGCTAGTGACTACGCCGTGGGTGCTGTCTTGGGACAGAGAAAAGATAAGAAACCTTATGTGATTTACTATGCAAGTAAAACTTTAAATAGTGCTCAAATGAATTACACCACCACTGAAAAAGAATTACTTGCAGTAGTATTTGCATGTGAAAAGTTCAGGTCTTATCTTGTTGGCTCACCTGTTGTTGTTTTTAGTGATCATGCAGCGTTGAAATATCTTCTTTCTAAGAAAGATTCTAAGGCTAGATTGGTGCGGTGGATTTTGTTACTTCAAGAATTTGATATCACAATCAAAGACAAGAAAGGCACTAAAAATGTTGTCGCCGATCATTTGTCAAGATTGACAACAGATTCAAAATCTGACATCACACCAATCGATGACTACTTTCCTGATGAATCTTTATTTTCTGTCTCTACGATGCCTTGGTTTGCTAATATTGTTAATTTTCTTGTTTCAGGACAATTGCCAGCTCATTGGAGTACCCAAGACAAAAGAAAGTTCTTAAATGAAGTGAAGAACTTTTATTGGGATGACCCTTATTTATTCAAATATTGTCCTGATCAAATATTTCGAAGATGCGTTCCTGACAATGAGGTAAGTAGTGTCATTAAATTTTGTCATTCTGAGGCATGTGGGGGCCATTTCTCATCAAGAAAGACAACTGCAAAAACCTTACAATGCGGATTTTACTGGCCCACCATGTTCAAGGACTCACATGCATTCTGTAAGATTTGTGAAAATTGTCAAAAGTTGGGATCTATTTCAAAACGTCACATGATGCCTTTAAATCCTATTCTTGTCATTGAGATCTTTGACTGTTGGGGTATAGATTTCATGGGTCCATTTCCTTCATCATTTGGTTTCGTGTACATATTAGTTGCAGTAGATTATGTTTCAAAATGGATAGAGGCAATTCCAAGTCGAAACAATGATCACAAAACAGTGATAAAATTCTTGAAAGAAAATATCTTAAGTCGATTTGGAATCCCTCGAGCCATGATAAGTGATGGTGGAACACATTTCTGCAATAAGCCATTTGAGTCTTTAATGAAGAAATATGGAATCACTCACAAAGTTGCCACCCCTTATCACCCTCAGACTAGTGGACAGGTAGAGCTTGCTAATAGGGAGATCAAACAAATCTTGGAGAAAACAGTGAACCCTAATAGGAAAGACTGGTCTTTAAGACTTAATGATGCACTTTGGGCTTATCGAACTGCTTATAAAACATCATTAGGTATGTCACCTTATAGACTAGTCTATGGAAAACCTTGTCACTTGCCTGTGGAACTTGAACATAAAGCTTATTGGGCTATTAAAGCTTTTAATTCAAACCTTGATGATGCTGGTCAACTGTGAAAATTACAAATAAATGAGCTTGAGGAAATAAGAAATGATGCATATGAAAATTCAAGAATTCATAAAGCAAGAATCAAAGAGTTGCATGACAAGAAAATATTGAGAAAAACATTCAATGTTGGTCAGAAAGTTTTGCTTTATAATTCTCGACTCCATTTATTTCCTGGAAAACTAAGATCAAGATGGAATGGTCCTTTCATTGTGAAACATGTGTATCCATATGGGGCATGTGATATCGAGAATCCAAAGAATGGCAATGTTTTCAAGGTAAATGGACATCATTTGAAAGTCTACTTTGATAATTTTTCAGTTGAAAATGACTCTATTGAATTGAGTGATCCTGTATATAAAGATTGATTCGTTTTCTCACATTGTTTTGTGTTTTGTTAGTTTCTCTCACCCCGGTCAAAAGGCGGATAACGGTACTCCGTGACTTCAGTCGGTTCTTTCAGTTTCCCATAATAACTGATATCTGTATATATTTGTGCAATTCTTTGCTTTTTCTCTCTTTTTTGAATCTCTTCTCCAATTCTCATTTCAAAATGGACACCACTCTTGAAAAATTGAAAAAGTATTTTCCCGCTCTGCCTCAGAATGCGATTACAAAAATTTACCGTGCTAGGTGTGCAAGATTGAAGTTGTTAATGAATCATGGAATTCCTGAAGATATTCGCTGGCTGATTGAAGCAAAGGTTCGATTATCAGGTGAGTCCTCCAATTCTTTCATTTCACACATGCCTGGAACAGGTAAAAGCACTTTTGCAAAGAAACGTCGTGCAAAACGACTGAAAGTCTGTCACAAATGTGCCAGATGGACTTGCAATGCATCATGTCGTTCTTTAGGAATGGTATCTATAAACCGTGAAGATAAAATACAATTCAATAAGGATGGCCTGAGTAAGGGGTCTTTAGATAATCTTTTGTTGACCCTTGAGACGCATCCTAGTGGAGATGTGCATCGTGCAATTCATGATTTATGGCCCCATTTTCATAAAGAACATGATAGACTTAGTATTGGGAATCTGACTAAAAAAGACCCTGTTTGCCAGTTTTTAAGAAAACTGGATGGGAAGCCTATCCCCGACCCATAGAGGGCGTTTAAGCCGTTCTTGGACGTAAAACCAAGGGAAGATGTGAGCCACAATCACAACTACTTGTACATACACATGTTTTTTCAAATAAATGAATAAATAAATAAAGAGAGAGAGTGAGAGTGTGTGACTCCAGCTGGCCTACATATAGGTGGTATGATTGCATCTTCAATTTCTCATCTATAAAATCTTCCCTTCATTTCCCTCATTTCTACTCATCCCTTACATTAGACAAATATAGAAGCGTGTAGAAATGGCAGGTTCCTCAAGTTATCACATAAAAAATATTTGTGTTTTCGGTGGATCCAGTCCTGGGAAGGAAATAGTTTTTTTAGAAGCAGCAAATCATCTTGGTCAGGTACTAGCTGAGAAAAAGATTCATTTAGTGTATGGAGGAGGCAGCCTTGGGTTAATGGGGGGTGTGGCAATAGCTGCATTTTTAGGAGGTAGTCAAGTTTTGGGGGTCGTCCCCGAAGCTTTAACAAAAGGGGACATCATTGGAAGAACAATTGGAGAGGAACTACAGGTCTCCACAATGTTTGATCGAATGAATACAATGTTTAACCATGCTGATGCCTTCATTGCCTTACCAGGTGGCCTGGGCACATTGGAAGAGATCTTTCATATTTCCTCTTGGGCCCAACTTCACATTCACCATAAACCTATAGGTTTGCTCAATGTTAATGGTTTTTATGATACTTTGTTGTCTTTTCTTGATCAAGCTGTGGAACAGGAATTTCTAACATCTTCGGCACGACAAATCATAATCTCTGCTGCTACGGCTGAACAATTGATCGACAAACTACAATCTTTCACCCCTGTAATTGATCCTTCCATGAGTCGCATCAATTGGTCAACTATAGAAAGCCGTAAAAAGCTTAGATTGGATTTGAGCCTTCGTTTGTGAATCCTTGTGACTTTTGGTTTTATTTCTAACATAGTATTTTGTTCTGTTATTTCTTATATTTGTTTAAGTGTGTTTCAGGTTTGTCAATGTTCGTTGTTTCAGGTGATGTCTTCTATACTCTATCTTTCTACCTTAGGACATTGAGGACAATGTCTCGTTTTGGTTGGGGGGAGAGGGTAGTAGTAATTAAAAAAAAAAAAAAACTAACCAACTAACTGTTTTTGTTTTTAAAAACCATTGGGCAAAACTGTTATTACTAGGATGGTAGAGTAAGGGGGAATGACTCTTGAGACGCATCTTAGTAAACATTTTCTAATGGTTATTTGCAATATTCATAACAAGGCCTATTAGAATACTTCTTGAAATATTCAGGTTTACAAACTCTCGCATTGTTATCACTTGATTCTGCTCATATACTCATTTAACAAGTATTCTTAAACCTTCATTTTCACACACACACTTTAACATATGATTGTGGGTTGCACATTGGATTATTACATTATTTATGTTCTTTTGTTAAAGGTAACAACTAAGGGATAGGGATAGTCTATCATTTGCAAAAAAAAAAAAAAAAGAAAAAGAAAAAGAAAAAGATGATAATAAAAACGTAGATAAGTTTGATTTCGTAGCCTCCCTAACCTAAGCAATTAAGCCCGAAGGGGTGTTTTAACACCTAATACCCTAAAGTCAACTGACTTGGGAGCTATTGGCCCAAAGCTTGTTACATGGGTTAAAGAGAAAAGCTTAAGGGAATCAAACATTGCACTATCTACGTATCAGTATCTGCAACCCGAGTTACTAAGCTCGTAGGGGTGTCTCAACACCTAATGCCCTAAGATCAACTGGTCTGGGAGTCATTAGCCGAAAGCTCGTTACATGGGTTAAAGATGCATTGTGTTTTATGTTATATGTATATATATTAAAAAAAAAGTAAAATAAAATAAAATAAAATAATCCCAACCCAAGGAAGTTAACCTTATACATTAGAACAAAAATATTGTTTTCTTCCAACAAAACCCCATCATCTATGTTTCATACATTGAGCACATAACAAGGAAGGTTTATTAATATTTTGTTTAAGAGATATTGAGCAGATATACAAAATTTAATGAGAGTTTGTTTATCTGGATAGATTAATGGAAGTTGAATGATGAATGCCTTGCTTTGTGGAATTTGCAAATTGTTTTTCTATTTTAACGCTTTAATTACTAGGGACTAGTAATAAGCTGGTTGGGGGGTGTGATTAGTACTTAAAAGTGCATTTTTATCAAGGTTTTATATCATCATTTTGCACTTGAAGTATCAATAACTCCTTAACTAAAGCATGTTTTATAATAACATATCTAATTACATAAGATACCTTTCATTTATGGTAAATGTTAATCTTAAATGCAGGCCTATCACATAAATGAAAGAATTGATTGATGAGTTGAAGTACTGAAATTGAAAGGACAAAAAGATGGCCAAAGAGATGATGGTGCAGTCCAAATTGGAACACAGTTCGGTAATTGGGTCATATCTGGAGCTGTAGATCTTGGATTTAGGTCCATTTTATATGGATGGAAAGCTAAGACATAGGCCTACAACTTTCATGTGGAGCCCAAGATTTAACAAGGCCGTTTTCAAGTCCAAATTGTAGCAACAAAGAGGAAGTCCGAATCTGTCCTGCAGCCCAGACACTGTTCAGTGTTCAGCCCATATCTCGAGTTCTAGAAGTCCAAATGATCTCAAATTTTTACCCTGGAAAGATGAGACAATTTCCTAGAACTTTCATGATTGTTTGTTCAAATTATGACGTCATCAATGATGTTTTTGGCAGACAAGAAGATAAGAATTGTCACCAAGTCAAGATGTGGCCACCCACTCATCAATTAGTCAACAAATCAATAGTTCTGAATTTTGGCCTATAAAAGGAGGCATTTGCCATGTATTTAGGCATCTTGGTTTCCAGATCAAGATCATGCTCTTGCTCTCTCTTTATATTTTGTAATGCTTAAGTTTTGCTTATAATTAATCTCTTACTTATGCTTTTCATTTCCTTTCCTTGTTTATTTATGTTTCTTTCTTTCATTATGTTTAACTAAGTTTATTATGTCAAGGTGAAAAGGGTACACTAATGGTGTAAGAATAAGTATAATATAAACTTAACATGGACCTTAATGTTGGATACTAACATGCTTTATATTTGCTATCTTGTTCACTTATAATACTTTGCTTGTTAAATGGTTAATCTAGATTTATGTTGTATAACACTTGGTACAACAAATACTTGGTACTTTCATAGCCCATACTGTATGGTATAACCGACACCTGAGCTATGAAAGGAACTTGATTTGTTGTTAACATAAGTTATAATCATGAATGCCTGACAACATTTACAAGTATTAGCATTATTCGAATAAGATAACTAATGTAATCATGTTAACAATTTATAATCCGATTGGAACCTCCTTTGTGTGTGGTTTCCAGTTGAATAATAAGAGTTTATACTATACTTGTTTGATGTACCATTAGTGGATCCTCTAACCTTGACATTTGTTGTTATCATTGTTTAATCCTACGTTAATCTTCCATCTCAAAAGTTCTCATAAACTT
>NC_084853.1:3720802-3725802 GCF_951802175.1 Populus nigra
CAATCAGAGTGCACCAAGCAATGAACCCATGCAAGAGCATACAGATGCCATTTTGCAATACAATCAGAGAATAAAGAGGAGCCAATCCATGAGCCCACCAGCAGCCATCCATGCAGAGCGTGCCCATCCATGCAGAGACAAAGAAAGCCATCCTGACAGAGACAGAGACAGCCCAGCCTCTGTCAATAAAAGCAGCCAGCAGCGACATCACCTCAAACTTGAAGCAGCTTCAGCCTAACACTTCCAAAATCCTGCAGCATCATGTGACCCCCAGCCAAAGAGACACCAACACGACAAAAGCACAGGAGCCTGTCCATGCAGGAGCGAGGATGAAAGTGGCCAATTACATAAGCCCAGGTGACAGCCAAAACCGAAATGAATGGCCAAAACAGAATTAATCAATGCGGGAACGATAAATCATGAAGAATCTAGGCACGCCCAAGCAAGCACCCAGTCAAGGCAGAACAACGCAACACAAAGGAGACAGCCATAATCAATGTCAACTGATCCTCCAGGCAGACGCTTTCCAACCATGCAAAGGAGAAAACCAGCCAGTCATGATCCGCCACACGCTTCTAACAACCCCATGCAGAACAGTAGAGGTTAGACAGTGCAGGGACGTGGTAGCCATGCACGTGAATTTACCCCAGCAGAACCATTCAAAATGCAACACTGTAAGCCTGGTGACATTGGCCAATAACAGATGTCCAGGTGACAACCACAACCAAATTGAACACCCAAAAACAGAGGTAATCAATGAGGGGGCGAGAAACTATGCAAAATCCATGCACGTGGAAGCCATGCAGTACCATGCACGTGAAATTACTCCAGCAGCACCATTCAAAATGCAACACTGTAAGCCAGGGGATTTTTTTCATGGAAATACAATATAGTGTAAAACAGAATCTGAAATTTTCTGAAAATAGCCTCAATTGATTTCCCTGAATTGTTAAATATTCTCCTGTTTCTTTCCTCCCAAATCAAATATACAAGGACAACAAGGGATACTCTTCTCATTCGCGGCTGCAGCCCTTTTTTGTTGTTTTTTAAGATCCGAGAGGCTCTGTTTAGAGAAGGCATATTATTATGAATTTTGAGCCAGAATCTGACCTTTCTCCAGAGAGAAGCTGTCCAGTCACAATTGAAGAAGAGATGGGCATGTGATTCATCATCATTTTGACAGAGAGGGCATATAGGATCAGGAGATATAAAAGAAAGACGATCTTTCGTTCGCAGCTTGCCCAACATTGCCAGCCAAAGGGAAAAGCTATGTCTTGGAAGAGATCACTGCTCCCAAACTACATTAGCCCACTGCACCGGGTCAGATTTATGTCTGAAGAAGTCATATGCATTTGCTGTAAAAGGGCTTTGGCCAGAGTGCCAGCTTGAGAGAAGTTGTTGCACTGAGAGCTCTTTCTTTTTTTTTTTTTTTTTTGATCAAATGTAAGAATATTATAGATCAAAAAGAGCAAGACAAGCTTGCGATACAAGCTGGAAACCAGCAATACAGAAGTCATACAAATCCAGGCAAAGGGAACAGGCTCCCTTGAGCAAACCATAAACAGGATCAACAGGAATAGACTCCCGAACAAGATCCCAAAACCAAAAAGCATGAACATCCCTCATGCAGGGAATAGAAACTAGGAGGCCATGCCCCCACTATGCTGAACCAGTAGCCACCAAACAGCAAACCAGCTCCAAGACAGCAACTGATTTCCAAGTGACAGCTTATAGATCCAGAAGTGAGCCGGCATGAGACCCCACAGCAGTGATCCAAAATGTGAATCCAGCAGTGAGCCAGCAGCAATCCACTACCTGCAAGCTAATGGCAAGCAGCCAAATCCCAACCAAGGCACACCAGGGCCCTACAAAAACAGATCAGATTCCAACCGACCCAACCAGCGGAGCCACAAGCATATCTAAATAACAACCTGCCAGGAACAGCAACAAGCAACCCCACAGCAGGCATAAACACAACATAGATATCCAGCATCAATCAGCAACCAATAACATGCAGCCAAGACGCAGATGTTGTCTCCCCCTTGGAGAAACCGCATCAACAAATCAAGCAGGAGAACCACAACAGGGCTCAAACAAAACAAGAAAAACCAGACCCACCTAGACAATAACATGCCAAACAATCAGCACCAAGCAAAAATACCCCATAAGAGGGCTTATACACAACATAAAGGCCAATTCTAAGCATCCAAAATGTTAACCAGCAGATCATACAGCCTGCAACCAGCAATCAGGGGAATAAACCCCTGCAATATATGGACACAAAGTGAGTAGCTATGAAGGGGTGCCAGAGCCACTCAGGGACAGGACTATGGCCGGGCCCTTGGGTTTGTGTTTCTCAACTGGAATGCCATCAGAAGTGACAACAACACGGCTTCTTGTGAGGTATTGCCTCCTTGTAGTCACTGCAGGAGGAGCTGATTCTTCTTCAGTAGAAGATGGAGTGGCACCAGAAACAACTTGCTTTGATCTTTGACTATCAACAACAATAGCAGTTTTCTTCAGTGCAGGAGGCACTACGACAGGAGTGGCTTCAGCTTCAGCAGTGCACGTATTATCCAGCTTCTGTTTGGAACCAGTCACAACAATCTTGGACCTTTTACTTCCAGAGTGACCTGTCACAGGATCAACAACATCAGCAGTAGAAGGTTGTGCAGGAGGGACATCACTGGCAGACTGTTGTTTCCCAACATCTTCAGCATTCTCAGAAACAGCAGCTGTATGGGAATGTTTTTTCTGCATGGAACCTCTGTTGCATGTATTGGCAGAATGGCCTATAACCCGACACCTTTTGCAGAACTTGGGAAGGGATTCATATAAGACCTGTTGGGAAAGAGGGGTTCCATTGGGCAACACAACCTGAATAGCATTTGGGAGTTCCGGCAACAAATCCACTTCTACCAGTATCCTAGCATAGGAGAGCCTGGACATAGTTGCTATAGGGATGTCACAGTGGATTGGTTTCCCAATCATGCTGCCAATTTTCGAAAGACACAGGGGAGTCCAGCATCTTAAAGGCAAGTTGGGAAGTTTCACCCAAGTTGGCAGCTTTGTCATGTCATTGGCTTGGAAGTCAAAGAACTCAGGCATGATTTTCAAAATTAGTGGCCGGCCAAAAACAAAGTAGGGGCCAGCACTCAAGGTTTCAAGCATTGCTAATTCTGAAGTAAAAGCAAATATTAACCAACCTGAGTCGTGCATAGTGAAACGGGTTGCATGTGGCCAGTGTTTACTAATGAATTGCAAAAGAGATGCATAACCAGGGTATTTCCCTGCTACATACCCAATTAAACAATATCTCAGCATGGGCATGGCGTCTCCTAGGTCAACCTCATTTAGATGACAGGAAACCGATTGAGCAATATCAGGGAAATGGACAAGCGGGGGAGGAGATGGAATTGAGGTACCTGGTGGAACAACTGATGCAGGGCCACTATGAGCTGCCGATGATGGCGTGGCCGGAGCCCTAGAACGAGCATCAGTGGAGGGGCCACCACTAGGAGGTGTAGAAGAGGAGCAAGCTTGACCCGAATACAGGGGAGAAGATAGAACAGGAGAAGAACCTCGGGTCGGGTTACCTGGACCCGATTGAGGAGAGCCATGATGAAACCCAGCTAAGCCCTCTGTGGGAGCAAAATGAGATCGGGGATTCTTAGAAGAACCTTCAGTGCAAGCGCTAGGAGAGGCGGAGGGGTTTCGCTGCTTGAATTTGTTCCTGCGCTTTGATGAAACCCTAACGTCACTGGAGGGAGAAACGAAATCAGCAAGGATCGCCTTCCTTCTAGGCGTAGAAGAGGGTGAGGTGACACCGTGGTGAATCGGTGAACGACTACGAGACAAAGCCCTAGGCAGACGCCCCTTGATTGGGGATTGCGAGGAGAGCTCTACGCTGGCGTGGGCGTGGCATTAAATTGGCATGCGCGCGCCCATGCGTTGGCTCTCCTCGCAATCCCCGACCTCGTGGCGTGACGTGCCCGCTGCCGAGGCCTGGCCTCCGTCTTGCGAGCCGGGGCTGACAGCCCCCCGCATGATTGTCCCTGTCGTTCCCCCCCGCGGCCTGTCCCTTGTCCCTTCGAGATCCTTCGCCTCCGGCTGCGGTGGCAGCTGCCCGTGCTCGCAAGATGGAGGCCTGGCCGACGCGGCTGGTGCGGACCGCCGAGCTTGGGGATTGCGAGGAGAGCTCTACGCTGGCGTGGGTGTGGCATGAAATTGTCGTGCGCGCGCCCATGCGTTGGCTCTCCTCGCAATCCCCGACCTCGTGGCGTGACGTGCCCGCTGCCGAGGCCTGGCCTCCGTCTTGCGAGCCGGGGCAGACAGCCCCCCGCATAATTGTCCCTGTCGTTCCCCCCCGTGGCCTGTCGCTTGTCCCTTCGAGATCAAAAAGAAGCTGGAGACCAGCAATACAAGGAAAAGGGAACAAAAGCCCCTTGACCAAAATAAAAGCAAGACAAGCATGCTGAACTGAAAGCAAAGGGAACAGACTCCCTTGTACAACTAAGAGAACTCATTCCCTGGATCAACCTATAATCAAAGGGAACAGGCTCCCTTGAGAAAGCAACAAAGCCATAAGGCAAAACAAACTAGCATACTATGAACATCAGCTAGGAGACCCAAAAACTGACAGTGGAACTCCTTCCAATCCAGATGAGAGCATGCTGTGAACAACAGAGATCCAAAAGCCAAACTGAGCTGAGTAGCTCCTCAAGCCATCTTCCACCAGGGTTGAATAGCTTCAGCTTCTAGTAAGAAGAGCAAGAGAGAGCCCATGCAAGCGAGAGAGACCAAAACATATAACTAACAGCCAAGCCGAGCCATGCAAATTCACAAGCTGACATCCACTAAAATTTGCAAAGCAGCTGCACATTGAATAACACAAGCCAATTTTTCCCAAGCATCGGAGCAGCTTCAGCCTTTCACAGCCGCGCTCCCGCACAGGAACAGGGGACCACACAACCTCAACATAACCATGCAGAACACATCAC
>NC_084853.1:3733302-3748302 GCF_951802175.1 Populus nigra
TCTGGACGATTTATGGTCCAGGGCTTGACGGAAAAGACCGTTGGTCAAGACAATGGGGCAGCGGCAGCCATGCCAACAGGGGGAAAAATCGGCAGCGCAGATTTGTGCAGCTGCAGGTTCGTCGGGGAAATTCGGCAGCGCAGATTTTTCGACGAACAAGGGCTGGACGCTGGACTGGCCGGGCCAGGCAGGAAAATTCGTCAGGGGGGCACGCTGATGAAAGTAGGTTCGTCGTGGAAAATCGGCAGCGCAGATTTTTTGACGAACATGGGCTGGACGGTGGACGGTCCAGGCCAGGCAGGAAAATTCTTCGAGGGGACACGCTGACGAAACAGCGCTGGTTCAGACACGGTGGGCGCAGTGTTGGAATCGGCAGCGCTGACAAAATCGGCAAAGTTGGCGGAATCGGCAGCAGGTGCTGGCGATGAGTCAGGACGGACTGGATAGTCCAAGGCTCGACGAGAGAGACCGCTGGTTTAGACACTGGGCAGTGGCAGCCCGCGGGACAGTGTCGGCAGATTCGGCAGCGTTGGCTTGTTGGCGCGGTGGGCCGATGCGAGTGGGGACTTGGGCAGCGGGCAGTGAAAGCAAGAGTTTCCCCGATGCTGCCGGGAAAAACGCTCCTCGGGATGGCCGGGTGAGATGACCCGGCGGCCCGCGACAGGTCATTCAATTCCATGCCCCGTCAACATAACTCCCGATGTACTGTTTGCTTTTTCGGAAGAAGAGATCCATCCCCCCATCCTCGACCAGCCAAAAACGCTCCAATTAATGGCCGGGTGAGATGACCCGGCGCCCCGCGACGCGTCATTCAAATCACTGCCCTATCGGCTACAACTGCTGATGGGTGGGATTAGAGGCCTGCCATGGTGGTGAGGGGCGGCGAAGACCGTGAAAGCTAGAGTTTTTCAGAGGCTGCCGGGAAAAAGGCCCCTCGGGCGGCGGGGTGCGAGGCCCAGGCGGGTCATTCAATTCTCTTCCCTATCAACTTGGCTCCCGTTGGCGGGATTGGAGGCCTACTGTTACAAGGCTAAAATCGTCAGGGGAAGAGCTGACGAAACAATGCTGGTTTGGATGCAGGGGGTAGTGTTGGAATCGGCAGCGCCGACAAAATCGGCAAAGTCGACAAAAAAGACTGTTGGTCTGGACATTGGGGCAGCGGCAGCCATGCCAACAGGGGGGAAATCGGCAGCGCAGATTTGTGCAGCTGCAGGTTCGTCGGGGGAAGCGGCAGCGCAGATTTTTCGACGAACATGGGCTGGAAGATGGACTGTCCAGGCCAGGCAGGGGAATTCGTCAAGGGGACACGCTGACGAAACAGCGCTGGTTTAGACACGGTGGGTGCAGTGTTGGAATCAGCAGCGCCGACGAAATCGGCAAAGTCGGCAGAATCGGCAGCAGGTGCTGGCGATGAGTCTGGATGATTTATAGTCCAGGGCTTGATGGAAAAGACTGTTGGTCCAGACAATGGGGCAGTGGCAGCGCGGATTTGTGCAGCTGCAGGTTCGTCGGGGAAAATCGGCAGCGCAGATTTTTCGACGAACAGGGGCTGGACCGGCCGGGCCAGGCAGGAAAATTCGTCAGGGGGGCACGCTGACGAAACAGCGCTGGTTCAGGCACGGCGGGCAGTGCTGGAATCGGCAGCGCCGACGAAATCGGCAAAGTCGGCAGAATCGGCAGCGGGTGCTGGCGATGGGTCTGGACGGGCTGGATAGTCCAAGGCTCGAGGAGAAAGACCGCAGGTTGAGACACTGGGGCAGTGGCAGCCCGCGGGACAGTGTTGGCAGATTCGGCAGCGCAGATTTGGGCGGCTGCTGGTTTGTCGGGGAAAATCGGCAGCGCAGATTTGTCGACGAACATGGGCTGGACGATGGACTGTCCAGGCCAGGCAGGAAAATTTGTGGAGGGGACACGCTGACGAAACAACGCTGGTTCAGGCACGGCGGGAAGTGCTGGAATCGGCAGCGCCGACGAAATCGGCAAAGTCGGCAGAATCGGCAGCGAGTGCTGGCGATGGGTCTGGACGGGCTGGATAGTCCAAGGCTCGACGAGAAAGACCGCAGGTTGAGACACTGGGGCAGTGGCAGCCCGCGGGACAGTGTCGGCAATTCGGCAGCGTTGGCTTGGAATCGGCAGAGCCGGCGAAATCGGCAGCAGGTGCTGACGATGAGTCTGGACGATTTATGGTCCAGGGCTTGACGGAAAAGACCGTTGGTCAAGACAATGGGGCAGCGGCAGCCATGCCAACAGGGGGAAAAATCGGCAGCGCAGATTTGTGCAGCTGCAGGTTCGTCGGGGAAATTCGGCAGCGCAGATTTTTCGACGAACAAGGGCTGGACGCTGGACTGGCCGGGCCAGGCAGGAAAATTCGTCAGGGGGGCACGCTGATGAAAGTAGGTTCGTCGTGGAAAATCGGCAGCGCAGATTTTTTGACGAACACGGGCTGGACGGTGGACGGTCCAGGCCAGGCAGGAAAATTCTTCGAGGGGACACGCTGACGAAACAGCGCTGGTTCAGACACGGTGGGCGCAGTGTTGGAATCGGCAGCGCTGACAAAATCGGCAAAGTTGGCGGAATCGGCAGCAGGTGCTGGCGATGAGTCAGGACGGACTGGATAGTCCAAGGCTCGACGAGAGAGACCGCTGGTTTAGACACTGGGCAGTGGCAGCCCGCGGGACAGTGTCGGCAGATTCGGCAGCGTTGGCTTGTTGGCGCGGTGGGCCGATGCGAGTGGGGACTTGGGCAGCGGGCAGTGAAAGCAAGAGTTTCCCCGATGCTGCCGGGAAAAACGCTCCTCGGGATGGCCGGGTGAGATGACCCGGCGGCCCGCGACAGGTCATTCAATTCCATGCCCCGTCAACATAACTCCCGATGTACTGTTTGCTTTTTCGGAAGAAGAGATCCATCCCCCCATCCTCGACCAGCCAAAAACGCTCCAATTAATGGCCGGGTGAGATGACCCGGCGCCCCGCGACGCGTCATTCAAATCACTGCCCTATCGGCTACAACTGCTGATGGGTGGGATTAGAGGCCTGCCATGGTGGTGAGGGGCGGCGAAGACCGTGAAAGCTAGAGTTTTTCAGAGGCTGCCGGGAAAAAGGCCCCTCGGGCGGCGGGGTGCGAGGCCCAGGCGGGTCATTCAATTCTCTTCCCTATCAACTTGGCTCCCGTTGGCGGGATTGGAGGCCTACTGTTACAAGGCTAAAATCGTCAGGGGAAGAGCTGACGAAACAATGCTGGTTTGGATGCAGGGGGTAGTGTTGGAATCGGCAGCGCCGACAAAATCGGCAAAGTCGACAAAAAAGACTGTTGGTCTGGACATTGGGGCAGCGGCAGCCATGCCAACAGGGGGGAAATCGGCAGCGCAGATTTGTGCAGCTGCAGGTTCGTCGGGGGAAGCGGCAGCGCAGATTTTTCGACGAACATGGGCTGGAAGATGGACTGTCCAGGCCAGGCAGGGGAATTCGTCAAGGGGACACGCTGACGAAACAGCGCTGGTTTAGACACGGTGGGTGCAGTGTTGGAATCAGCAGCGCCGACGAAATCGGCAAAGTCGGCAGAATCGGCAGCAGGTGCTGGCGATGAGTCTGGATGATTTATAGTCCAGGGCTTGATGGAAAAGACTGTTGGTCCAGACAATGGGGCAGTGGCAGCGCGGATTTGTGCAGCTGCAGGTTCGTCGGGGAAAATCGGCAGCGCAGATTTTTCGACGAACAGGGGCTGGACCGGCCGGGCCAGGCAGGAAAATTCGTCAGGGGGGCACGCTGACGAAACAGCGCTGGTTCAGGCACGGCGGGCAGTGCTGGAATCGGCAGCGCCGACGAAATCGGCAAAGTCGGCAGAATCGGCAGCGGGTGCTGGCGATGGGTCTGGACGGGCTGGATAGTCCAAGGCTCGAGGAGAAAGACCGCAGGTTGAGACACTGGGGCAGTGGCAGCCCGCGGGACAGTGTTGGCAGATTCGGCAGCGCAGATTTGGGCGGCTGCTGGTTTGTCGGGGAAAATCGGCAGCGCAGATTTGTCGACGAACATGGGCTGGACGATGGACTGTCCAGGCCAGGCAGGAAAATTTGTGGAGGGGACACGCTGACGAAACAACGCTGGTTCAGGCACGGCGGGAAGTGCTGGAATCGGCAGCGCCGACGAAATCGGCAAAGTCGGCAGAATCGGCAGCGAGTGCTGGCGATGGGTCTGGACGGGCTGGATAGTCCAAGGCTCGACGAGAAAGACCGCAGGTTGAGACACTGGGGCAGTGGCAGCCCGCGGGACAGTGTCGGCAATTCGGCAGCGTTGGCTTGGAATCGGCAGAGCCGGCGAAATCGGCAGCAGGTGCTGACGATGAGTCTGGACGATTTATGGTCCAGGGCTTGACGGAAAAGACCGTTGGTCAAGACAATGGGGCAGCGGCAGCCATGCCAACAGGGGGAAAAATCGGCAGCGCAGATTTGTGCAGCTGCAGGTTCGTCGGGGAAATTCGGCAGCGCAGATTTTTCGACGAACAAGGGCTGGACGCTGGACTGGCCGGGCCAGGCAGGAAAATTCGTCAGGGGGGCACGCTGATGAAAGTAGGTTCGTCGTGGAAAATCGGCAGCGCAGATTTTTTGACGAACACGGGCTGGACGGTGGACGGTCCAGGCCAGGCAGGAAAATTCTTCGAGGGGACACGCTGACGAAACAGCGCTGGTTCAGACACGGTGGGCGCAGTGTTGGAATCGGCAGCGCTGACAAAATCGGCAAAGTTGGCGGAATCGGCAGCAGGTGCTGGCGATGAGTCAGGACGGACTGGATAGTCCAAGGCTCGACGAGAGAGACCGCTGGTTTAGACACTGGGCAGTGGCAGCCCGCGGGACAGTGTCGGCAGATTCGGCAGCGTTGGCTTGTTGGCGCGGTGGGCCGATGCGAGTGGGGACTTGGGCAGCGGGCAGTGAAAGCAAGAGTTTCCCCGATGCTGCCGGGAAAAACGCTCCTCGGGATGGCCGGGTGAGATGACCCGGCGGCCCGCGACAGGTCATTCAATTCCATGCCCCGTCAACATAACTCCCGATGTACTGTTTGCTTTTTCGGAAGAAGAGATCCATCCCCCCATCCTCGACCAGCCAAAAACGCTCCAATTAATGGCCGGGTGAGATGACCCGGCGCCCCGCGACGCGTCATTCAAATCACTGCCCTATCGGCTACAACTGCTGATGGGTGGGATTAGAGGCCTGCCATGGTGGTGAGGGGCGGCGAAGACCGTGAAAGCTAGAGTTTTTCAGAGGCTGCCGGGAAAAAGGCCCCTCGGGCGGCGGGGTGCGAGGCCCAGGCGGGTCATTCAATTCTCTTCCCTATCAACTTGGCTCCCGTTGGCGGGATTGGAGGCCTACTGTTACAAGGCTAAAATCGTCAGGGGAAGAGCTGACGAAACAATGCTGGTTTGGATGCAGGGGGTAGTGTTGGAATCGGCAGCGCCGACAAAATCGGCAAAGTCGACAAAAAAGACTGTTGGTCTGGACATTGGGGCAGCGGCAGCCATGCCAACAGGGGGGAAATCGGCAGCGCAGATTTGTGCAGCTGCAGGTTCGTCGGGGGAAGCGGCAGCGCAGATTTTTCGACGAACATGGGCTGGAAGATGGACTGTCCAGGCCAGGCAGGGGAATTCGTCAAGGGGACACGCTGACGAAACAGCGCTGGTTTAGACACGGTGGGTGCAGTGTTGGAATCAGCAGCGCCGACGAAATCGGCAAAGTCGGCAGAATCGGCAGCAGGTGCTGGCGATGAGTCTGGATGATTTATAGTCCAGGGCTTGATGGAAAAGACTGTTGGTCCAGACAATGGGGCAGTGGCAGCGCGGATTTGTGCAGCTGCAGGTTCGTCGGGGAAAATCGGCAGCGCAGATTTTTCGACGAACAGGGGCTGGACCGGCCGGGCCAGGCAGGAAAATTCGTCAGGGGGGCACGCTGACGAAACAGCGCTGGTTCAGGCACGGCGGGCAGTGCTGGAATCGGCAGCGCCGACGAAATCGGCAAAGTCGGCAGAATCGGCAGCGGGTGCTGGCGATGGGTCTGGACGGGCTGGATAGTCCAAGGCTCGACGAGAAAGACCGCAGGTTGAGACACTGGGGCAGTGGCAGCCCGCGGGACAGTGTTGGCAGATTCGGCAGCGCAGATTTGGGCGGCTGCTGGTTCGTCGGGGAAAATCGGCAGCGCAGATTTGTCGACGAACATGGGCTGGACGATGGACTGTCCAGGCCAGGCAGGAAAATTTGTGGAGGGGACACGCTGACGAAACAACGCTGGTTCAGGCACGGCGGGAAGTGCTGGAATCGGCAGCGCCGACGAAATCGGCAAAGTCGGCAGAATCGGCAGCGGGTGCTGGCGATGGGTCTGGACGGGCTGGATAGTCCAAGGCTCGACGAGAAAGACCGCAGGTTGAGACACTGGGGCAGTGGCAGCCCGCGGGACAGTGTCGGCAGATTCGGCAGCGTTGGCTTGGAATCGGCAGAGCCGGCGAAATCGGCAGCAGGTGCTGACGATGAGTCTGGACGATTTATGGTCCAGGGCTTGACGGAAAAGACCGTTGGTCAAGACAATGGGGCAGCGGCAGCCATGCCAACAGGGGGAAAAATCGGCAGCGCAGATTTGTGCAGCTGCAGGTTCGTCGGGGAAATTCGGCAGCGCAGATTTTTCGACGAACACGGGCTGGACGGTGGACTGTCCAGGCCAGGCAGGAAAATTCGTCGAGGGGACACGCTGACGAAACAGCGCTGGTTCAGACACGGTGGGCGCAGTGTTGGAATCGGCAGCGCTGACAAAATCGGCAAAGTTGGCAGAATCGGCAGCAGGTGCTGGCGATGAGTCAGGACGGACTGGATAGTCCAAGGCTCGACGAGAAAGACCGCTGGTTTAGACACTGGGGCAGTGCAGCCCGCGGGACAGTGTCGGCAGATTCGGCAGCGTTGGCTTGTTGGCGCGGTGGGCCGATGCGAGTGGGGACTTGGGCAGCGGGCAGTGAAAGCAAGAGTTTCCCCGATGCTGCCGGGAAAAACGCTCCTCGGGATGGCCGGGTGAGATGACCCGGCGGCCCGCGACAGGTCATTCAATTCCATGCCCCGTCAACATAACTCCCGATGTACTGTTTGCTTTTTCGGAAGAAGAGATCCATCCCCCCATCCTCGGCCAGCCAAAAACGCTCCAATTAATGGCCGGGTGAGATGACCCGGCGCCCCGCGACGCGTCATTCAAATCACTGCCCTATCGGCTACAACTGCTGATGGGTGGGATTAGAGGCCTGCCATGGTGGTGAGGGGCGGCGAAGACCGTGAAAGCTAGAGTTTTTCAGAGGCTGCCGGGAAAAAGGCCCCTCGGGCGGCGGGGTGCGAGGCCCAGGCGGGTCATTCAATTCTCTTCCCTATCAACTTGGCTCCCGTTGGCGGGATTGGAGGCCTACTGTTACAAGGCTAAAATCGTCAGGGGAAGAGCTGACGAAACAATGCTGGTTTGGATGCAGGGGGTAGTGTTGGAATCGGCAGCGCCGACAAAATCGGCAAAGTCGACAAAAAAGACTGTTGGTCTGGACATTGGGGCAGCGGCAGCCATGCCAACAGGGGGGAAATCGGCAGCGCAGATTTGTGCAGCTGCAGGTTCGTCGGGGGAAGCGGCAGCGCAGATTTTTCGACGAACATGGGCTGGAAGATGGACTGTCCAGGCCAGGCAGGGGAATTCGTCAAGGGGACACGCTGACGAAACAGCGCTGGTTTAGACACGGTGGGTGCAGTGTTGGAATCAGCAGCGCCGACGAAATCGGCAAAGTCGGCAGAATCGGCAGCAGGTGCTGGCGATGAGTCTGGATGATTTATAGTCCAGGGCTTGATGGAAAAGACTGTTGGTCCAGACAATGGGGCAGTGGCAGCGCGGATTTGTGCAGCTGCAGGTTCGTCGGGGAAAATCGGCAGCGCAGATTTTTCGACGAACAGGGGCTGGACCGGCCGGGCCAGGCAGGAAAATTCGTCAGGGGGGCACGCTGACGAAACAGCGCTGGTTCAGGCACGGCGGGCAGTGCTGGAATCGGCAGCGCCGACGAAATCGGCAAAGTCGGCAGAATCGGCAGCGGGTGCTGGCGATGGGTCTGGACGGGCTGGATAGTCCAAGGCTCGACGAGAAAGACCGCAGGTTGAGACACTGGGGCAGTGGCAGCCCGCGGGACAGTGTTGGCAGATTCGGCAGCGCAGATTTGGGCGGCTGCTGGTTCGTCGGGGAAAATCGGCAGCGCAGATTTGTCGACGAACATGGGCTGGACGATGGACTGTCCAGGCCAGGCAGGAAAATTTGTGGAGGGGACACGCTGACGAAACAACGCTGGTTCAGGCACGGCGGGAAGTGCTGGAATCGGCAGCGCCGACGAAATCGGCAAAGTCGGCAGAATCGGCAGCGGGTGCTGGCGATGGGTCTGGACGGGCTGGATAGTCCAAGGCTCGACGAGAAAGACCGCAGGTTGAGACACTGGGGCAGTGGCAGCCCGCGGGACAGTGTCGGCAGATTCGGCAGCGTTGGCTTGGAATCGGCAGAGCCGGCGAAATCGGCAGCAGGTGCTGACGATGAGTCTGGACGATTTATGGTCCAGGGCTTGACGGAAAAGACCGTTGGTCAAGACAATGGGGCAGCGGCAGCCATGCCAACAGGGGGAAAAATCGGCAGCGCAGATTTGTGCAGCTGCAGGTTCGTCGGGGAAATTCGGCAGCGCAGATTTTTCGACGAACACGGGCTGGACGGTGGACTGTCCAGGCCAGGCAGGAAAATTCGTCGAGGGGACACGCTGACGAAACAGCGCTGGTTCAGACACGGTGGGCGCAGTGTTGGAATCGGCAGCGCTGACAAAATCGGCAAAGTTGGCAGAATCGGCAGCAGGTGCTGGCGATGAGTCAGGACGGACTGGATAGTCCAAGGCTCGACGAGAAAGACCGCTGGTTTAGACACTGGGGCAGTGCAGCCCGCGGGACAGTGTCGGCAGATTCGGCAGCGTTGGCTTGTTGGCGCGGTGGGCCGATGCGAGTGGGGACTTGGGCAGCGGGCAGTGAAAGCAAGAGTTTCCCCGATGCTGCCGGGAAAAACGCTCCTCGGGATGGCCGGGTGAGATGACCCGGCGGCCCGCGACAGGTCATTCAATTCCATGCCCCGTCAACATAACTCCCGATGTACTGTTTGCTTTTTCGGAAGAAGAGATCCATCCCCCCATCCTCGGCCAGCCAAAAACGCTCCAATTAATGGCCGGGTGAGATGACCCGGCGCCCCGCGACGCGTCATTCAAATCACTGCCCTATCGGCTACAACTGCTGATGGGTGGGATTAGAGGCCTGCCATGGTGGTGAGGGGCGGCGAAGACCGTGAAAGCTAGAGTTTTTCAGAGGCTGCCGGGAAAAAGGCCCCTCGGGCGGCGGGGTGCGAGGCCCAGGCGGGTCATTCAATTCTCTTCCCTATCAACTTGGCTCCCGTTGGCGGGATTGGAGGCCTACTGTTACAAGGCTAAAATCGTCAGGGGAAGAGCTGACGAAACAATGCTGGTTTGGATGCAGGGGGTAGTGTTGGAATCGGCAGCGCCGACAAAATCGGCAAAGTCGACAAAAAAGACTGTTGGTCTGGACATTGGGGCAGCGGCAGCCATGCCAACAGGGGGGAAATCGGCAGCGCAGATTTGTGCAGCTGCAGGTTCGTCGGGGGAAGCGGCAGCGCAGATTTTTCGACGAACATGGGCTGGAAGATGGACTGTCCAGGCCAGGCAGGGGAATTCGTCAAGGGGACACGCTGACGAAACAGCGCTGGTTTAGACACGGTGGGTGCAGTGTTGGAATCAGCAGCGCCGACGAAATCGGCAAAGTCGGCAGAATCGGCAGCAGGTGCTGGCGATGAGTCTGGATGATTTATAGTCCAGGGCTTGATGGAAAAGACTGTTGGTCCAGACAATGGGGCAGTGGCAGCGCGGATTTGTGCAGCTGCAGGTTCGTCGGGGAAAATCGGCAGCGCAGATTTTTCGACGAACAGGGGCTGGACCGGCCGGGCCAGGCAGGAAAATTCGTCAGGGGGGCACGCTGACGAAACAGCGCTGGTTCAGGCACGGCGGGCAGTGCTGGAATCGGCAGCGCCGACGAAATCGGCAAAGTCGGCAGAATCGGCAGCGGGTGCTGGCGATGGGTCTGGACGGGCTGGATAGTCCAAGGCTCGACGAGAAAGACCGCAGGTTGAGACACTGGGGCAGTGGCAGCCCGCGGGACAGTGTTGGCAGATTCGGCAGCGCAGATTTGGGCGGCTGCTGGTTCGTCGGGGAAAATCGGCAGCGCAGATTTGTCGACGAACATGGGCTGGACGATGGACTGTCCAGGCCAGGCAGGAAAATTTGTGGAGGGGACACGCTGACGAAACAACGCTGGTTCAGGCACGGCGGGAAGTGCTGGAATCGGCAGCGCCGACGAAATCGGCAAAGTCGGCAGAATCGGCAGCGGGTGCTGGCGATGGGTCTGGACGGGCTGGATAGTCCAAGGCTCGACGAGAAAGACCGCAGGTTGAGACACTGGGGCAGTGGCAGCCCGCGGGACAGTGTCGGCAGATTCGGCAGCGTTGGCTTGGAATCGGCAGAGCCGGCGAAATCGGCAGCAGGTGCTGACGATGAGTCTGGACGATTTATGGTCCAGGGCTTGACGGAAAAGACCGTTGGTCAAGACAATGGGGCAGCGGCAGCCATGCCAACAGGGGGAAAAATCGGCAGCGCAGATTTGTGCAGCTGCAGGTTCGTCGGGGAAATTCGGCAGCGCAGATTTTTCGACGAACACGGGCTGGACGGTGGACTGTCCAGGCCAGGCAGGAAAATTCGTCGAGGGGACACGCTGACGAAACAGCGCTGGTTCAGACACGGTGGGCGCAGTGTTGGAATCGGCAGCGCTGACAAAATCGGCAAAGTTGGCAGAATCGGCAGCAGGTGCTGGCGATGAGTCAGGACGGACTGGATAGTCCAAGGCTCGACGAGAAAGACCGCTGGTTTAGACACTGGGGCAGTGCAGCCCGCGGGACAGTGTCGGCAGATTCGGCAGCGTTGGCTTGTTGGCGCGGTGGGCCGATGCGAGTGGGGACTTGGGCAGCGGGCAGTGAAAGCAAGAGTTTCCCCGATGCTGCCGGGAAAAACGCTCCTCGGGATGGCCGGGTGAGATGACCCGGCGGCCCGCGACAGGTCATTCAATTCCATGCCCCGTCAACATAACTCCCGATGTACTGTTTGCTTTTTCGGAAGAAGAGATCCATCCCCCCATCCTCGGCCAGCCAAAAACGCTCCAATTAATGGCCGGGTGAGATGACCCGGCGCCCCGCGACGCGTCATTCAAATCACTGCCCTATCGGCTACAACTGCTGATGGGTGGGATTAGAGGCCTGCCATGGTGGTGAGGGGCGGCGAAGACCGTGAAAGCTAGAGTTTTTCAGAGGCTGCCGGGAAAAAGGCCCCTCGGGCGGCGGGGTGCGAGGCCCAGGCGGGTCATTCAATTCTCTTCCCTATCAACTTGGCTCCCGTTGGCGGGATTGGAGGCCTACTGTTACAAGGCTAAAATCGTCAGGGGAAGAGCTGACGAAACAATGCTGGTTTGGATGCAGGGGGTAGTGTTGGAATCGGCAGCGCCGACAAAATCGGCAAAGTCGACAAAAAAGACTGTTGGTCTGGACATTGGGGCAGCGGCAGCCATGCCAACAGGGGGGAAATCGGCAGCGCAGATTTGTGCAGCTGCAGGTTCGTCGGGGGAAGCGGCAGCGCAGATTTTTCGACGAACATGGGCTGGAAGATGGACTGTCCAGGCCAGGCAGGGGAATTCGTCAAGGGGACACGCTGACGAAACAGCGCTGGTTTAGACACGGTGGGTGCAGTGTTGGAATCAGCAGCGCCGACGAAATCGGCAAAGTCGGCAGAATCGGCAGCAGGTGCTGGCGATGAGTCTGGATGATTTATAGTCCAGGGCTTGATGGAAAAGACTGTTGGTCCAGACAATGGGGCAGTGGCAGCGCGGATTTGTGCAGCTGCAGGTTCGTCGGGGAAAATCGGCAGCGCAGATTTTTCGACGAACAGGGGCTGGACCGGCCGGGCCAGGCAGGAAAATTCGTCAGGGGGGCACGCTGACGAAACAGCGCTGGTTCAGGCACGGCGGGCAGTGCTGGAATCGGCAGCGCCGACGAAATCGGCAAAGTCGGCAGAATCGGCAGCGGGTGCTGGCGATGGGTCTGGACGGGCTGGATAGTCCAAGGCTCGACGAGAAAGACCGCAGGTTGAGACACTGGGGCAGTGGCAGCCCGCGGGACAGTGTTGGCAGATTCGGCAGCGCAGATTTGGGCGGCTGCTGGTTCGTCGGGGAAAATCGGCAGCGCAGATTTGTCGACGAACAGGGGCTGGACCGGCCGGGCCAGGCAGGAAAATTCGTCAGGGGGGCACGCTGACGAAAACAGGGGCTGCCGCGTGGAAAATCGGTAGCGCTGATTTTTCGACGAACAGTGGCTGGACCGGCCGGGCCAGGCAGGAAAATTCGTCAGGGGGGCACGCTGACGAAACCAGGGGCTGCCGCGTGGAAAATCGGCAGCGCAGATTTTTCGACGAACAGGGGCTGGACCGGCCGGGCCAGGCAGGAAAATTCGTCAGGGGGGCACGCTGGCGAAAACAGGGGCTGCCGCGTGGAAAATCGGCAGCGCAGATTTTTCGACGAACAGGGGCTGGACGCTGGACCGGCCGGGCCAGGCAGGAAAATACGTCAGGGGGGCACGCTGACGAAAACAGGGGCTGCCGCGTGGAAAATCGGCAGCGCAGATTTTTCGACGAACAGGGGCTGGACCGGCCGGGCAGGCAGGAAAATTCGTCAGGGGGGCACGCTGACGAAAACAGGGGCTGCCGTGTGGAAAATCGGCAGCGCAGATTTTTCGACGAACAGGGGCTGGACCGGCCGGGCCAGGCAGGAAAATTCGTCATGGGGGCACGCTGACGAAAACAGGGGCTGCCGCGTGGAAAATCAGCAGCGCAGATTTTTCGACGAACATGGGCTGGACCGGCCGGGCCAGGCAGGAAAATTCGTCAGGGGGGCACGCTGACGAAAACAGGGGCTGCCGCGTGGAAAATCGGCAGCGCAGATTTTTCGACGAACATTGGCTGGACCGGCCGGGCCAGGCAGGAAAATTCGTCAGGGGGGCACGCTGACGAAAACAGGGGCTGCCGTGTGGAAAATCGGCAGCGCAGATTTTTCGACGAACAGGGGCTGGACGCTGGACCGGCCGGGCCAGGCAGGAAAATTCGTCAGGGGGGAACGCTGACGAAAACAGGGGCTGCCGCGTGGAAAATCGGCAGCGCAGATTTTTCGACGAACAGGGGCTGGACGCTGGACCGGCCGGGCCAGGCAGGAAAATTCGTCAGGGGGGAACGCTGACGAAAACAGGGGCTGCCGCGTGGAAAATCGGCAGCGCAGATTTTTCGACGAACAGGGGCTGGACGCTGGACCGGCCGGGCCAGGCAGGAAAATTCGTCAGGGGGGAACGCTGACGAAAGTAGGCTCGTCGGGGAAATTCGCCTGCCGCGGAGACAGCCCTCGCGGGCTCGACAGCGCAGGCCAGCGTCCCCGACATCGTTGGCCGCGGCAGGCGAGATGCTGGGGTTCCCGCATTCCTACAAGAAAACGTCGTGCTTTCCACACGAAACCAATCCAGTAAAATCAGCCATATTTTTATGAGGCTGTCCACTGAATTTGGGGTCATTCCGGGCCGGTTCCTAGTTTTGCGGATTTACTCGATTTCTAATGGTAGGAAATTTAAAACAAATACTTCCCGACCTCGAAAAATTCTGGGAAAATTAATGAAGGTGGATTGGATTTTTGCCAACCTCCGTGCAAAATTTCAGCTCAAAATACCAAGAAATGAATTTTTTAGAGGGGGGGTGACAGCTGGGACCTAGTAGTGTCTACCCCTGCCAGAGCTGAAATAACACTTATTGCTCTTTAGGGAGCCTCTACCTTCGGCCACCAGGCCGGCGCCCCTCAAAGACCACACGCGCGCGCGCCCGCCCGCGCTGGGCGCTGGGGCGCTGGGGCCTGAGGGCCTGGGGCCCTTGGGCGCGCGCGCGCGGCCCCCGCAGCCATGCCGCGCTGCGCGACGCGCGGACAGCCCCTGCTGGCTTGCTCTCTCGCCCGCGGGGGGGCTGCCTTCGGGCCCTGGCCCCCCGCGTTCTGGCCTGCCCCCTGCGGGGGAGAGGCTAGGCGCTGCAGGGGCCAGCCCGACGTCGCCGGCCGCGGCAGGCGACAGCCCGACGTCGCTGGCCGCGGCAGGCGACAACCCCTGCTGGCTTGCTCTCTCGCCCGCGGGGGGGCTGCCTTCGGGCCCTGGCCCCCCGCGTTCTGGCCTGCCCCCTGCGTGGGAGAGGCTAGGCGCTGCAGGGGCCAGCCCGACGTCGCTGGCCGCGGCAAGCGACAGCCCGACATCGCTGGCCGCGGCAGGCGACAGCCCCTGCTGGCTTGCTCTCTCGCCCGCGGGGGGGCTGCCTTCGGGCCCTGGCCCCCCGCGTTCTGGCCTGCCCCCTGCGTGGGAGAGGCTAGGCGCTGCAGGGGCCAGCCCGACGTCGCTGGCCGCGGCAGGCGAGCTGCCGGGGTTCCCGCATTCCTACAACAAAACGTCGTGCTTTCCACATGAAATCAATCCAGTAAAATCAGCCATATTTTTATGAGGCTGCCCACTGAATTTGGGGTCATTCCGAGCCGATTCCTATTTTTTCCGATTTCCTCGATTTTTAATGGTAGGAAAATAAAAAAAAATACTTCCCGACCTCGAAAAATTCTGGAAAAATTAATAAAGTTGGATTGGATTTTTGCCAACCTCTGTGCAAAATTTCAGCTCAAAATACCAAGAAATGAATTTTTTAGAGGGGGGGTGACAGCTGGGACCTAGTAGTGTCTCCCCCTGCCAGAGCTTCAATGACACTTATTGCTCTTTAGGGGGGTGCCCCCTGACTGGCCATGGGGCGCGCT
>NC_084853.1:3753302-3773302 GCF_951802175.1 Populus nigra
AAGCAAGGTGGCATATGTCATGGACATTACATTTCGGGTGGAAATGAAAATCACCATTCCTTGATGCTAGCTTAAGCATTCTGGAAAAATATTCCATGCATAAGATGAACAAATATGGTGATAATGGATCACCTTGCCGAACTCCACTCTTCCCAGGAAAAAAGCCATAAAGAGTGCCATTAACTGCAACAGAGTAAGATGTAGTTTCAACACATTTCATAATTAAGTGCACAAATCGGTCTGGGAAGCCAAAAGAATGCAACAGCTGACGCAGAAAATGCCACTGAACTGAATCAAAGGCTTTCTTAAAATCAACCTTCATGAGACATCTTGGTGAGGCTCTTTTCCTGCCATAATGACGAAGGAGCTCCTGAACTAAATTAATGTTGTCTGACATCATTCTCCCACCTAGAAAGGCATTTTGCATTGGGCTAATAATGGCATTTAGAGCAGAAGCTAATCTCCCCGAAAGGATTTTAGATATCACTTTGTAGACCACATTGCAGCAAGAAATGGGCCGAAAGTCAGCTGCTGTATTTACATTTGCTGCCTTGGGGATTAGAGCAATAATAGAGTGGTTAACTTGCCTCAAAAGTTCCCCAGTAGTGAAGAAATTCTGAACAGCCGCGCAAAAATCCCTTCCAATGATACCCCAAGATTTTTTGAAGAAAAATGAAGAGTAACCATCCGGCCCTGGAGCTTTATCATTTCCAATATCAAACAGAGCATTTTTAATGTCATCACGGGATACAGGAGCTAAGAGAGACTCATGAGAGCTTTCATGAAGACAAGGCCCACTTTGAATAACATCAATATCTAAGGGAAAAGTGTCCTTGCATGAGCCCAGGAGCTGCTGATAGAACCGAACGAATTCTTCACCCATTTCAGCCTCTGATGTAGTCAGGGTGCCATCACTACATTGAATAGCAGGAATATAATTCTTTCTGTTTTTCTGATTCATAAGTGCATGAAAAAAACTTGTGCCTCTATCACTGTCTTTGAAAAAATGGCATTTAAGTTTCTGCGAGAAAAACATTTTCTCCACTGATTTAAGATTCGTCAATGTCAACCGTAACTGCTTATCATGCTCCAATAGCTGTAAATTATCCCTGTCATCATGAAGAACAGTTTGGTGATTCTCTAGAGCTGCCTCAGCTCTAGCAACTCTTTCAGAGATATGGCTAAAATGCAATTTATTTAGCTCTTTTAAAGGCCTCTTCAGAAACTTGAGCTTCTTACAAAGAGAGAACATAGGGGAGCCTGGGATGTGGCGAGTCCAGTTATCAGATACAATCTGCAAGAAATTCTCATGAGAAGCCCACATGTTGAAGAATTTAAAGTTGCGCTTCCCCTGTCTGTTCTGATAAGCAAACCGAATAATTGCTGGGGAATGATCAGAAAAGGCCCCAGGATTGCCAAAGTGGACGTGTGTTGGAGCTTGAAGTGAAGACCAAGATGAGTTGACTAGTGCTCTATCAATTTTGCTCCATACTCTTCCATTATTCCAGGTAAAATGGCAGCCCGTGAAATTGAGATCAACAAGCCCGAGGTCTGTACAACAGTCTCTAAAATCCGATGTTTCATAGGTGGAGACAGGCTCTCCATTGTGCTTGTCAGACTGAGACAAGACAGAATTAAAATCACCTATAACCAACCATGGGCAATTAGGCTGCCATGCTCTTAAGTCTGCCCATAGAGATCTTCTTGCAACAATTGTATTATATCCATACACAAATGTAACAGTGAAGCTAAGCTGGAGAACTAAGCTGTTGATAATTACATGCAGCCCTTGAGCTGAACAATCAAGTAAGTCAACGTTTACTGTTGATGGATTCCAAAAAACCACAATTCTGGCATTGTTGGCAGCTGTAGCATTAGTAAGGAAATTCCAGTGTTTCATCCGAAACTTATGCATGGAGGAAACCTTAGAAGAGTGCAATTTGGTCTCAAGAAGACCACAAACATCCAATTTATGCTTCTTCATGAGGCTAACCACCTCATGTTGCTTCAGAGGACTGTTTAGTCCTCTGACATTCCAACAATATATATTCATTAACCAGCAGGAGAGGTAGGAGGCCTCCTACCACTACCACCTGATTTCCGAGAGCTACTCCTTGTAACCATAACTGGAGAAGTTGAAGGAGCTGCTTTCTGTGTTGCCTCATTACAAACCGTCTCCCCAGTCCTGACACTACAGCCAGCAGAAGTGCCTTCACAAGATTGCTCTTGTGTTCTGATCAAAACCTCAGTTGAACCTGCCCTGCCTTCATTACTGGTATTCAGATGAGTACGAGATTCATCACCCTGCACTCTAACATCCTCTGGGCATGCCACGTCCTTGCCCTTATTGTTGCATGCCACTTCTTTGTCCTTAGTGCTACTTGTTACCCTCTAGGGGGCAGCAGTCATAGATTTTTCCTTGTGTCTGGAGTTTGACTTCTTCCCCTTTACCACTTGCCAGCCACCAATGACAGCTTCAACCTCTGCTTGCAGTGGATCTAGAGCCTGCTGGGCAGACTGGCTGCTTCCTTTGTGACCCATAGCATTGTTTGGTTTGGAAAGTTTACTCCGAGTCCTATGCTCCACATCTGAATTATGGTTGCTGGTCATTGAGGGACAAGCAGCAGTACTGTGGTTAAGGACTTTACAATGCTTACAGAATTTTGGCAGTGTTTCATACACAACTGATTGCGTCAGAATATCTCCATTAGGCAGCTTGAATTGAAAAGATGGAGGTAGGTCATCCATCAAATTCACTTCCACAAGCACTCTAGCATAAGAAAGTCTAGACATAGAAGAAGTTAATCTATCGCTTTGCAGAGGTTTTCCCAGCACACTAGTTATCTTTGAAAGACACCTAGGAGACCAGCAACTTAAGGGAAGATTAGGGAGTTTGATCCAAACCGGAACTCTAGTCATCTCCGCAGAGGAGAAATCAAAGAATTCAGGCATTGGCCTCAGCAATAAAGGCCTCCCATACACCAGATATGGACCTCCACCGAGAACAGCCATTTTGTCATCAACATTACTCAATTTATAAATTAACCAACCGGAGGCATGAATGGTCAATGTTGCATTACAGTGCCAGGTGCTACTAATAATATCATTCAATGCTTTAAATCCTGGATATTTTCCAGCAACATATCCTATTAGACAAGTTTTCCAAACAGCATAGTGATCATCCAAATCCTCTTCCAATAGAGAGCAAGATTTTGAAGTACTTATGCCAGAAAAATGAATTGGCTTGGAACAATTTTCAGAACTACGGTTATTAGAGAACAAGTCCCTCCATTTGCCTGCAACATTTTCAGTTGGCTGAGGAATACCTGAAATTTGAGGATCCGCTTGCCTAGGAATCCCTGGGTCTTTGTCGCACGCCGTACTGGAGTCAGGCAAAGCAGCTGGTAATGGCCCTTCGCTAAGCACTTTTTCTAAAATGGGGGTTGTATTCGGTTGACCATCGTCAGATCTGTCTTCTACCAAATCGGATCCATCTTCTGCAACACAATCTTCCACCAAGACACGCTCAGGGGAAGAAGATAAACTAGCGCCTCCAGCTGAAAGGGAGCCACCAGAAGCTTCTTCAGCATAGATGATATATTTTTCCGGGCTACATCCACCAGCGATGGGTTTGAGGACCGGTGTCTTGGGTAAAGGACAGAGAAACTTCTGGGTATGGGGGTGTGCCTCCAAAGCTAAGACAGCGTCAGAAGTGTCCTGCTTTGGGTGAGTAGACGAAGATGAAGGCTTTCGTTTGTTTCTGGCCATGGAAAGAGGCGGGAAAAAAAGAAACAGTAAATGAGAATTATACACAGTAGAAAGGATTCAGCAACAGTAAACCAAGGCGTGAGGGAAAAATCTTCAGCTTGAAGGAGAGCATCTCTCTCTAGTTTCTCTCTCTAGTTTACTTACTACTGAGAGCTCTTTCTTTTTACTGAGAGCTCTTTCTTCTTTTTTTTTTTTTTTTGATCAAAATGTAAGTATGTATTATAGATCAAAAGTAACAAGGCTGGTGACCCAGCAAGAACAAGAAATTTGTACAAGGAAGTGAGGCCAAAGAGAGAAAAAACTCCCTAACCTATGAAACTGAAGTAAACAGTAACGAGAACATGCTCCCAAGGAAAGGCCATGCAAGGCCATACATTACTATCAAATAAAACACAGTGAATGAAGAGGTAACCAAACCCAGAGAACAGGTGCCCAAAAATCAGCCCATGAAGAAGACAGACCAATGCCAGCAAAGGAAGTGGTGCCCAAAGAGCAGGTGCCCAAAGAGCATTCAACCAACAAAGGCGGCCAGCACGCTGTAGCTCCAACCAATTAAAACACATGCAAGTTCATGCAGAAATTTGTTGCAACAAACCGGAGAAGGAAATGGCCAATCAGTGGCACTCCCTCCCATCCAAAATAAATGCTCAGTTCCAGCCAATCAAAACACATGCAAGTGCAGTTGCATTAATGCTTTCTACGTAAAATTCATGCATGCACATGCATAAGAGAGCCAAACGAACAGCATTTCTAGAACCCCATTATATCCATAGCCATTAAGCTGCAAGCCATCACAGAACCACCCGGGACAGCCCCAGCCAAAAAACCAAGGCCACGAAGGACCATGCAGAGGCAACAGTAGGAGTTCGCAGTCGAAGATAAGAACTTGAAGAAGAGAATTTCAAACCATGCATGCCCAGTCCATGTGTTACAGCATAGGAGACAGAGACATCCCAGCAGCTCAGCCAAAACGACGACGAAGGCACCATGCAGCTCCCAACCAAAGAATCAACAGCCACTCACGTGCCCATCCATGCAGGGACGTGAACCATGGGAATCGTCAGCAAACCATGCAGAGATGAGACAACACGTAGCAGCCAAGACAAAACAAATAAGTACACGAGGTTCCCAAGAGTCCAGGGGAGAAACCAGCCAATCAGATTTGCTCACTTCCAGCCAGAATAAATGCAACGTAGAATCTCATTCAAACACCATGCATGATTTTATGAACCAAAAAGAATGAGTACGTGAAAATAGTTTGCCAAACTAACTGCAAGCCACCTCCATACTTCCCTCAATTTGGAAGAACCATAAAAGAAACCCATGCCCGACAAACAGCAGGCGGCTGAATCAGAGAAGCCAAGGCAACAGGACCACGACTACTGCCATTATAGCCACAGCACTATCATCACTTCCACAGGAGAAATCACCAGGCAACATTGATGTGTGTATGATTTTTCTCATGGAAATGCAGAACCATGAAGAAAAGAATTTGGAATTTTCGAAAGACAAGGTCAGGTAGTGTACTCTTGCCCTCAAATATTCTTTTGTTCCTTTCTTCCCATATCAAGTAGACCATTATGCTGAGAGAAGCTCTGTGCATTCTGGCCTCTAAATTCTTCTTTCTGGAAGGCAAACCTCTCACTGCACTCTTGAGAGTGGCCATACGCCTATTTATTTTCAGCCAGGCTTTAGTTTTGTTCCAAAGAGAAGATGTCCAGGTGCAACCGAAAAACAAATGTCCATGGCTCTCCTCTTCCTGTCTACAAAAAATACAAAATGTGTTAGTGGGAATGAACCTCAGCCTATCTCTAGTTCGGAGCTTCCCAAGCATGGCTAGCCATAATATGAAGTTGCATCTGGGCAGAGACCATTGTTCCCAAACTATCTTCTCCCAGGAAACAGCTGAACTTTGGGGCCTGAGTGAAGCATAGGCATTAGAAGTGAATCCACCTTCTCTCCGCTCCCAGTCTGCCATTAGATCAATAACTTGTAGGTGACTCCCATAGTTCTGTACAAGCTGGTTCTTTAGAAGAATGATAGACTTCCACAGTGGTGACGAAGCTTTATGAATCTGAGCAGCCCAAATTGAGTTGGCATTTAAATAGTAGTGGTGTATCCATCGTATCCAGATGGAATCCTGCTTCTGGTGGATGTTCCAGAGCTGTTTGGCAATGAAACTGTTATTACTGATTTGAATATTAAGTAGACCCAGTCCTCCTTCATTCTTTGGCAGGCAAACCGTTTTCCATGCCACAAGAGCAGACTTACTTCGGTGTATATCTCCTGTCCACAGGAAGTTGCGACAGAGGCAAGTAATTTGTCTGATAATTGCACACGGCATAGGAAAAATGCTAACCCAAAATTGCACCATACCATGTAAAACTGACTTAATGAGCTCCATCCTTCCAGCGTATGCAAGATGTTTACCCACCCATCCTTGAATAGCAGCTTCCAACTGGTGGAGAAGCGGAGAGAACTGACTTGCAAGGAGCCTGTGTGGACTGAGAGGAACACCAAGATACCTGAAAGGAAAAGAGCCTTCCGAGAACCCAGTTTCTAGCAATATGGCTTGCTTCAGACTTGCTGCAACACCACCGAAATAAATTGATGATTTGGAAGTATTAATATCCAGGCCAGATGTTTGTCCAAAGAGCACCAGTTGCTGGAAGAGAATTTGAACTGAACACCTATCCCCTCGACATAGCAGCATAACATCATCAGCGAAAGCAAGATGAGAAATGCCAAGTGGCTTGCATTTCGGGTGAAAATGGAATGAAGGATTCTTGGATACTAAGCTGAGCATCCTAGAGAAATATTCCATGCAAGTGATGAATAGATATGGTGACAGGGGATCCCCTTGCCGCACCCCGCATTTGCCAGGGAAAAACCCATACAGCTCTCCATTGACAGCCACTGAATATGAAGCTGTTTCCACGCAAGTCATCACCAGATGAACAAAGCTATCAGGAAAGCCAAGGCGGAGAAGAAGATGCCGTAAGAATGTCCATTGGACTGAGTCAAAGGCTTTCCTGAAATCAATTTTGATGAGGCATCTAGGGGAGGCTCTTTTCCGTTCATATTGCCTAAGAAGCTCCTGCAAGAGATGAATATTATCAGCCATGCGACGACCACCCAAGAAGGCATTTTGCATGGGGCTGATGATGCCAGCAAGAGCATGCCCCATCCTGTCAGCTAGGATTTTTGAGATGATTTTGTAAACAACGTTACAACAAGAGATGGGCCTGAAGTCACTAGTTGTAGTAACATGAGCAGATTTCGGCACCAGTGCTATGATAGAATGGTTTATCTGCTTTAGAAGCTGCCCTGATCGGAAAAAATCTTGCACTGCAACACATAGATCCGGCCCAACCACGTCCCAAGATTCCTTGAAAAAGAAAGATGAATACCCATCAGGCCCCGGGGATTTGTGATCACCAATACTGAAAAGAGCCTTTTTGATATCATCATTGGATACAGCAGCTAACAAAGAGGCTTGTGAGGTCGCATCAAGACGAGGACCACAACAGACAACGGCCTCGTCCAGGGGAAGTGTGGCTCGTGAAGAACCCAAGAGCTGCTGGTAGTAGCTGACAAAGACATCCCCCACCTCAGTCATGGAGGTCGTGAGAGATCCACTGTTGCATCGAATAGCAGGAATAAAGTTCTTCTTGTGTCTGTGGTTCATCAAGGCATGAAAGAAACTAGTCCCTCTATCACAGTCCTTGAAAAAGTTGCATTTCAGTTTCTGACTATAGAACATTTTCTCTGCTGATTTTAGATTGATAATGTCCAAGCAGAGCTTTTTATCCTGAGCTAGTAAATGTTCATTGTCCTTGTCAGTATGTAGAAGGGATTGATGCTGCTCCAGGTCAGCTTCAGCTCTACGGACTCTCTCTGAAATGTGAGCAAAATGAAGCTTATTGAGTTGCTTTAGTGGAGCCTTGAGAAGTTTTAGGCGCCTGCATAAGACATACATAGGAGAGCCATATACTGGTACGTGCCATTGCTCAGAGAGGAGATGCTTAAAATCTTGATGCTCAGCCCACATGTTGAAGAACTTGAAACTAGCACGCCTGCGTTGATATAGAGGCCCAATGCAGACTGAAATGGGAGAGTGATCTGAGAAAGCACCTGGGTTGCTAAAGTGCACATGAGCTGATCTTTGAAGTCCCGACCAGTAGGGATTCACCAAGACCCTGTCTATTTTGCTCCATATTTTTCCATTTGTCCAAGTGAATTGACATCCTGTATAGTTAAGGTCAGAGAGACCTAGCACAGAGCAGCAAGATCTAAAATCAGAAACTTCATAGGAGGATACAGGCTCTCCATTATGTTTATCATCCTGAGATAGGATAGAGTTAAAATCGCCCAGAATAATCCAGGGAGAATTTGAGCTCCATTTCTGTAAGTCTTCCCAGAGAGCTCTACGAGCAATAATAGTGTTATATCCATATACAAAAGTAGCAAGAAAAACACACTTATTCACAAGGCTGCATATGGTGACATGAAGGCCCTGAGCAGTAAAATCAGTGAGCTCAACCTTAACAGTGGAGGGATTCCAGAAAACTAAAATGCGGGCAGTGTTGGCAACTGCAACATTTGACAAAAATTTCCAATTCTTTAACCGGAGTTTGTGCATGAAAGAGACTGCAGAAGAAGTCAACTTTGTTTCTACAAGTCCACAAATATCTAACTTATTCTTTTTCATGAGGCTTACTACCTCATGCTGTTTGAGAGGACTGTTGAGTCCTCTCACATTCCAGCAATGGATATTCATCGATGAGGAATGGTGGGAGATTCCCCACCACTACCAGATAACATAGTAGAGTTTCTTTGCACTGAACTCCTGGTGAGCATACCCACTGCAACTCTGTGCCTTCTTCTGTTGCCATTAGCATTAGCTGAATTTGCAACTTCCTTCCCTTTGGCAGATACAGGCTGCGTGGGGGCATTACTAGCTTCTACAGGTAGACCCTTTGTTGGAGAAGAATGTTGCCGAGCACTATTTTTCTTCCTCCTCACAGTTTCCCAACCTTCTGTAACTACCGTAACTGGGGCTTGGTCACATTGCTGCTCCTCCTGAGGATTCTCAGTAACCTGAGGGTCGGTGAGAACTTCAACAGAGGGGTTGTGCTGCGGGCCTGTGGGAGCGTCAACAGGGGGGGTAGGGTGAGAATCGGTGGGAGCATCAACAGGGGAACTAACACTGCCTTTGGATATGGCAGCCTCCTTTGCTGTTCCTTTCTTCTCTATTGGTCGAGGATCAACCTTATTTTTAGAGCATGCTACGGTTAAGTGCCCAAGCACTTTGCAGCTCCTACAGAATTTTGGCAAACTCTCATAGATGACCTTTTGATAGTGAGGGTTTCCATTAGGCAGCACTACATCAATGGAAGACCGTAAGTCCTCAAGTAAATCCACTTCCACCAAGACACGAGCATATGATAGCCTCTCCTTTGTGGATGTCAGTTTATCACATTGTATAGGTTTCCCCAGTACACTGGCAAGTTTGGATAAGCATCTTGGAGTCCAACATTTGAGAGGCAAGTTTGGGAATTTCACCCAAACGGGAACATGAGACATTACAGAGCAGGAATAATCAAAGTATTCTGTCATTTGACGCAAGATTAACGGACGGCCATAAACTAAATAGGGACCACCACTCAATACAGAGAGTTTATCATCTTCATTTTCAAATCTGTAGACTAGCCAACCTGACTCATGCATGGTTAGTGAGGCTGGACACTTCCATGTGCTCCCAATAATACTATGAAGTGCCCTGTACCCAGGAAATTTACCAGACACATATCCCACAACACAGAGTTTCCAATCATCACTAGAGTTATCTAAGTCCTCTTCTAAGAGTGGACAAGAGGAAATAGCATTATAGTCGGCGAAATGCATGAGTTTGGAGCAAATAGGTGTGTTTCTGTTAGAGGAGAATAGGTCACGCCATCTACCATTAGTTGAGGAAGGAGGATGGGATTTACCTGCTGCTTCAAATCGTGGCGGGTTAGACTCAACGCCGCTAGGCTGTGCAGGTGATACAGGGATGGCCTGAGTTGGAGAAGCTGGTAGTTTTGGAGAGGGGGAAAGAACAGGGGCCGGCCTTGGGATCACAGGAGGGCCAGAAGGACTAGGAGGCACTGCGAACACCGGTGTGGTGAAGAATTTGGAGGCCCCCTCATAATTCTCTTCAGATGAATCAAAATCAACTTCCTCATCATCGTAGTCAACGCCATCCGAACCATCTTCAACAAACACATGATTGATACTAGGAGACCCAGGGTCATGTGGGGGGGAGTGAAGACGGGAATTAGGATGAGGACAAACAGGGGTGAAGGTAACAGGCAGGTTGAAATTTGAATTTGAATTTGGGGGTACTGTAGCATGAACAGTACAGGAAGAAGACGGAGTCGCTAAAGCAAGAACAGTGGAATCATTGATAAGCTGAGCATCAGCTTGTATCTTTTGCTGCTGCAGACGGGACCCAGCCTTCTTCTTTTTGTTCGCCATATCCAAGAGGTGCCAAGGTTTACAGATTAAGAAACAAGGACGCAAACAGTGGAAGAGATCAAAGAACACGAGGGGAAAGCTTCAAAAAAGAAGGAGAGCATCTCTCTCTAATTTCTCACTCTAGAATCTCTTTACTGAGAGCTCTTTCTTTTTTTTTTTTTTTTGATCAAATGTAAGTATTGTATAGATCAAAAAGGAGCAAGACAAGCTTGCAATACAAGCTGGAGACCAGCAAACAAAGGACATACATAAACAGTCAAAGGGAACAGGCTCCCTGGAAAACCGAAGAAGCAAACCACTGAAAGAAATAAAAATAGCGATAAAAAAAACCAACAATGGTTATGATAGGAACCAAAACATATAAGGTTCCCAACCTAACACAAAGCAGATACAAGCTTAAGCAGATACAAGCAGAAGCTGACAACAGAAGCTCATAGCAGGGAAAACTGGAGCCAGAAGCTCGCAAGCTGAAGCCAAAGCAGACAAGCCGATGAGCATAAAGAGAAAGACAAAACCATGCAGAGAAACTAGGGATGATGAAAGGTGGTCATCCATGTAGAGACAATGACTAGCCATCCATGCAAAGCATGCCAAGCCATGCAGAGACGTAGAAGACTAGCCTTGCAGAGATAGGTGCAGCCCAGCTAGGAACCAACTAGAAAAACAGGTGGCAACAGCTCATCCATGCATATACAAGGAATAGTGAAACACAAGAGAATATAGACAGATGGCGAAAAGTTAGCTGAGGACCAGAGGACCGGTGGTAAGAAAACCCAGCTAACAGCAGAATTGCCAAGCAAATAAGGCCACATGCAAGGGTACGCAGAGCCCTTTCATCATCACATTCAGAGAACAAACCATAGCCAATCAGAAGCTCCCACTCAGCAAGAGTAAATGAAAAATCATGCAGGGACCATGCAAAAAATGAGGAGCCATGCACGTCCACCTCTCAACCAGCCAAAAGCAGCAGCCAACATTGACTCCATGATGAAGAGACGTGGAAGCACCATGCAGTTAAGGAGATGTAGCCAATCAGAGGGCAGCAGAGCATGCCATGCAGTTAAGGAGAAGCAGCCTTCCAGCATTTAACACGCCATGCAGAGACGCGGAGAGCCATGCAGCAAACACAAACAAAGACCAGCCAAAAAGAACAACAGGAAGATATGTAACAGCAGCCAATCAGACAGCAAAAAGCCAGTGCAACCATGCACGTGGAAACTACAAAACAAGAAACTCAGTAGGAGCGGTAGAATCGAACAAAAACCAAAGCAGCCCATCTGAAGGCAGATCAAATGAGAGCATCACCATAACGATCAGCAAAACAGTCAATTAGGAATGGGAAGATCACGCTGATGAAAGCGCAAGATCATGTAAAATAACACTTGGAACCGGCGAAATATAAGCTCCACAGAGGAGCAGGAATTTTCAAAAACCCGTTTGTTCCTTTCTTCCCATATCAAGTAAACAACAATGCTGAGGGATGTTCTTTTCATTCTAGTGACAGCAGATTTCCCCTTGAAGGGAAGGCCTCGAGCTGCACTGTTGATGGTGGTCATGCCTCTGTTGAGTCTAAGCCAGGATTTGACTTTCAGCCACAAGGTGGAGGTCCAGCTGCAGGTAAAAAACAGATGGTCGTGACTCTCTTCATGATCCTGGCAAAAAACACAAGTAACGTCAAGGGCAATGAAATGCAGCCTGTCCTTTGTGCGCAGCCGCTGAAGCAAGGCAAGCCATAGGATAAAGCTATGTCGTGGAAGACACCAGGACTCCCAAACCACATGCACCCAGGAGACCGGGGTTCCTTTGGTTCTCAAGTAGTCATAAGCATTAGCCGAAAAAAGCTTAGTAGTATTGCCCCAGCTTTGCAGCATGGAGAGAACTGCGGGTTGCCCCCCACAGTCATCCAGGAGACAGTCACGTAGTTTAATGAAAGATTTCCATAAAGGAGAGGAGGTTTGTTGCAGGGGGACTAGCCAGATATTGGTGTCTTGCAAATAAAAGTGGTGCACCCAACGTATCCAAATAGAGTCAGCTTTCATGTGAATATTCCAGAGCTGCTTCACAAGAAAGCAATTGTTCCTTGCTGTGATGTCATATAAACCAAGGCCTCCTTCAGCCTTTGGCAGGCAGACGTTCTTCCAAGCAACCAGTGCAGACTTATTCCTGAATGTACTACCAGTCCAAAGGAAATTCCTGCAAAGACTAGTAATTTGTTTGAGAACACTCTCAGGCATGGGAAAAATAGTAAGCCAAAATTGAACCATTCCAAATAAAACAGAGCGAAGGAGTTCCAGCCGCCCAGCATAGGACAAGTTTTTGCCCATCCAGCTTTGAATAACAGTTTCAAGTTGATGCAGGAGGGGATAGAACTGGCTAGCCAGAAGCCTGTGAGGGCTGAGGGGAACCCCAAGATATTTGAAGGGAAAGCTACCTTCCGAAAAACCAGAGTATTGGAGGATAGTTTGCTTTAAGCTGTCACCAACACCACCAAAATATATGAAGGATTTTGATGCATTAATATGAAGTCCTGAAGCTCGGCCAAAAGCATGGAGTTGGTCAACCAGAATTTGTACAGAAGAACAATCCCCTCGGCATAGAAGGAGAACATCATCAGCGAATGCAAGATGACAAATATGATGAGGCGCACACTTTGGGTGAAAATGAAAAGCTGGCTGCTGACTGGCCATGCCCAGCATACGGGAGAAGTATTCCATACATATTAAGAATAGATATGGAGAGAGAGGGTCACCTTGCCGAACTCCACATTTGCCAGGGAAGAAGCCATAAAGATTGCCATTAACCGCAACAGAGTATGAAGAGGTTTCCACACATAGCATCACAAGATGAACAAAACGCTGGGGAAAACCAAGCAAATGGAGGAGAGCTCTGAGAAAAGGCCATTGCACCGAATCAAATGCTTTCTTGAAATCAACTTTGATGAGGCATCGGGCAGAGGTCCTCTTCCTACCATAATGCCTGAGTAATTCTTGTGTCAAATGGATGTTATCAGTCATGCTTCTCCCACCAAGGAAAGCGTTTTGAGCTGGATTAATGATGCCCTGAAGGGCATAACCAAGCCGGCCTGCAAGAATTTTAGAGATGACTTTGTAAACCACGTTGCAACATGAAATGGGCCGAAAATCATTTGCAGAATTAACATTAGCAGATTTTGGAACCAGTGCAATAATGGAATGGTTGATCTGCTTTAGGATCCGACCAGAGGAAAAGAAATCCTTTACTGCCTCACAAAAATCAGCTCCTACAATATCCCATGACTGTTTGAAAAAAAGAGAAGAGAAACCATCCGGGCCAGGAGCTTTATTGTTGTCCACACTAAAGAGAGCATCCTTGATGGCTTCATTGGTGACAGGAGCGAGAAGAGAAGCAGAGTGATTAGGGTCCAGACAAGGGCCACTATGTACAACTTCCTCATCAATGGGAGATATAGCCGAGGAGGAACCAAGAAGACTCTGATAGAAATGAACAAATTCAGCACCAACTTCATCTAAAGAAGTAGTGAGAGCCCCGTTGCTACACTGGAGAGCAGGAATGAAGCTTTTCCTATGTCTGTGGCTCATCAAAGAATGAAAGAAACTGGTACCTCTATCACTGTCCTGAAAAAAAGTGCATTTCAGCTTCTGAGAGAAGAACGCTTGCTCAGCAGATTTAAGATGAAGGAGCTTAATCTTTAGTGCATTGACCCGGTTCAGGAGAGATATATCATCTCTAGAATCATGCAAAAGGTGATGGTGGTGCTCCAAATCAGCCTCCATTCTAGCAACTCTCTCCGAAATGTGGCTGAAATGCAGCTTGTTCAGACGCTTTAGGGGTTGCTTTAGAGATTTGAGCTTCCTACACAAATTGAACATGGGAGAGCCTTCGGGTGGAAGTTGCCAGCCAGCAGAGATCAGGCTTGCATACTCCGAGTGTTCAACCCACATATTGAAAAACTTAAATGGCCGACGTCCTGGGGGAGAACTGCCACCAATGCAAACATGGGCTCCTGAGTGATCAGAGAAAGCACCTGGAGTCTGGAAATGCACATGAGAGGTGAACTGAAGATTGTTCCACGAAGGGTTGGCTAGAACACGATCAATTTTAGTCCAAACAGTCCCATTGGACCAAGTATAATGACAGCCAGTGTAGTTGAGATCTGAAAGCCCAAGCTCTGAGCAGCATGCTCGAAAATCAGAGACTTCATAGGAGGAGACCGGTTCACCATTGTATTTGTCATCCTGAGAAAGAGTGGAGTTGAAATCTCCCAAAACAAGCCAGGGACCAGATGAAGCCCAGGATTTGAGGCTATCCCATAGAGGTCTACGGCCAGAGATGGTATTATAACCATAAACAAAAGAAGCCGCAAAAGTAAGATGAGAAGATAAGCATCGAATGGAAACATGAATAAACTGGGGAGAAGAATCAAGCACATCAACATGCACAGTAGAGGGGTTCCATAACACAATCACTCTAGCAGTGCCTGCAGCTTCCACATTAGAGACTAGTTTCCAGTGCTTCAGCCGAAAACTGTGCAGAGACTGAAGCTTGGAAGAAGACAGTTTGGTCTCCAAGAGACCACATACATCGAAATGGTGTTTTTGCATGAGACGAACAAGCTCATGCTGTTTCAGAGGACTGTTAAGCCCTCTGACATTCCAGCTGAATAATAACATTACATAGGAGGGGGTGTAGGGGGAACCCTACCACTCCCAGATGCTCTAGATGAATTCCTTCGCTGACCACGTACAGGGGTTACACCAACAGGAATCACATGACAATCCTTCCTGCATGGGATTGCTCCAACTGGTTCTTTCCCATTATTGGTGATGGGAAGGGTGCAAACAGGAGGACAAGTACCACCTGAAGATGATCCAACAGCTATTTGACCTCTAGGGGGGGTGGTTGAAACCTGAGCAGCTGCAGGCGAGGCATTAACAGGTATGCTAGGAGATTTCCTTGCTTTCTTACTTTTAACAAGTTCCCATCCATCAGTGGCCACCGCAGCTTCAGTGGTCATAGGATCATAGTTATGTGAAGACTCCCCAAGCTGATCTTTGCTTTTCACAGGGGGAGGAGGCTCTGTAACAGGCCCTAAGCGATCAAAAACACTACGACCCCTGTTGGCAGCTAGAGGGGGATGTTTGATCTTGCTCAAAGGTCGTGCCACAACCGGTGCAGGGTGAGAGGTGCAAGTTCCTGTGTTGTGCCCAAGAGCTTTACATAACTTGCAAAATCGAGGAAGGGTCTCATATATCACCGGTTGGTTCAGAGTGGTGCCATTCGGGAGATTAATGACAATAGAAGATTTAAGATCAGCAAGCAGATTTAATTCTACAAGGACTCTAGCATAGGAAATTCTCGCCATGTTAAAGGTGAGCTGGTCACTCTGTAAAGGTGTGCCTAATTTGCTAGCAATCTTTGAAAGGCATCGAGGAGACCAGCATTTTAACGGCAAATTTGGGAATTTAACCCATACAGGAACAGAGGACATCTCATCAGTCCCAAAATCAAAGTACTCTGGCATAGCTTTGATTATCAGTGGCCGACCATATATCAGGTAAGGACCATTAGCAAGAACAGCGAGTTTAGCATCAATATTGTTGAATTTATAAACTAGCCAGCCAGATTCATGAATGGTCAAAGAAGCTTCACACTTCCAAGAACTGGATATAATATTTTCCAAAGCCTTAAAACCAGGAGACTTTCCAGCAATATAACCCACAATACATAATTGCCAGATATCATAATTAGTGTCGAGATCAGCAGAAGACAAATCACAGGGTAAATCATCACAAGAAGAGGAGAAGTGCGGTAATTTAGGACCTGTGATAGTGTTGCGGTTGGTGGCAAATAAATCTCTCCATTGCTCAACAGGTGCAGTAGAGGGGCCTGAGGGAGAAACCGCTGTAGGAGGAGATACTACAGGGGACGGATTAAGAACAGCCACAGCAGGAGATGAGATGTTGGCAGGCACAGGAGAAGGTCCCTTCTGAGGTGAAATAGCCGCTGCAGCTACTGAGTGCCCAGAACCACACAAGGGTGAATCCCTCAAAACACTGGTAGGGGTGACAGCTATGGTGTTGCCCGCAGAAGGCGGCACAGGGGAGTGAAAAAACTTGGAACTTCCTCCAGAAGCAGAGTAATCAACTTCCTCATCATCATAATCATCCGCATCAGAGCAGTCCTCTACAATCACATGATCAGGGGTAGAGGGAGAAGGGACAAACGGTTGAGGAACAGACCCTTCCTCAGCAAAAATTAAGAATTTGTCAGGACTGGACCCACCGGCCACCGCTGCAGGTGGGAGAGCAGGAGTCGGAGGAGAGGGAAGAAGAGGAGGAGGGGGTGGAGGAACGTGGGGAGCGGCTAGAGCAAGAACAGAGTTATCATGTAACTGTTGAATATGTGCAGGGGGTCGGCGTGTATTGCACTTGTTTTTTGCCATGGAGAAAGGGTAAAGCAGGAGATAAGCAGGGAAGAGGGGGGAAGCTACAGTAACCGAAATTTCAAATTTTCAGCTGGCGCCATGGACAAAAGAAAACTATTCCCGTGGGGGAAGGAGAGCTTCTCTCTCTACTGAGAGCTCTTTCTTCTGAGAGCTCTTTCTTTTTTTTTTTTTTTTTTTGATCAAAATGTAAGTATGTATTATAGATCAAAAGTAACAAGGCTGGTGACCCAGCAAGAACAAGAAATTTGTACAAGGAAGTGAGGCCAAAGAGAGAAAAAACTCCCTAACCTATGAAACTGAAGTAAACAGTAACGGGAACATGCTCCCAAGGAAAGGCCATGCAAGGCCATACATTACTATCAAATAAAACACAGTGAATGAAGAGGTAACCAAACCCAGAGAACAGGTGCCCAAAAATCAGCCCATGAAGAAGACAGACCAATGCCAGCAAAGGAAGTGGTGCCCAAAGAGCAGGTGCCCAAAGAGCATTCAACCAACAAAGGCGGCCAGCACGCTGTAGCTCCAACCAATTAAAACACATGCAAGTTCATGCAGAAATTTGTTGCAACAAACCGGAGAAGGAAATGGCCAATCAGTGGCACTCCCTCCCATCCAAAATAAATGCTCAGTTCCAGCCAATCAAAACACATGCAAGTGCAGTTGCATTAATGCTTTCTACGTAAAATTCTTGCATGCACATGCATAAGAGAGCCAAACGAACAGCATTTCTAGAACCCCATTATATCCATAGCCATTAAGCTGCAAGCCATCACAGAACCACCCGGGACAGCCCCAGCCAAAAAACCAAGGCCACGAAGGACCATGCAGAGGCAACAGTAGGAGTTCGCAGTCGAAGATAAGAACTTGAAGAAGAGAATTTCAAACCATGCATGCCCAGTCCATGTGTTACAGCATAGGAGACAGAGACATCCCAGCAGCTCAGCCAAAACGACGACGAAGGCACCATGCAGCTCCCAACCAAAGAATCAACAGCCACTCACGTGCCCATCCATGCAGGGACGTGAACCATGGGAATCGTCAGCAAACCATGCAGAGATGAGACAACACGTAGCAGCCAAGACAAAACAAATAAGTACACGAGGTTCCCAAGAGTCCAGGGGAGAAACCAGCCAATCAGATTTGCTCACTTCCAGCCAGAATAAATGCAACGTAGAATCTCATTCAAACACCATGCATGATTTTATGAACCAAAAAGAATGAGTACGTGAAAATAGTTTGCCAAACTAACTGCAAGCCACCTCCATACTTCCCTCAATTTGGAAGAACCATAAAAGAAACCCATGCCCGACAAACAGCAGGCGGCTGAATCAGAGAAGCCAAGGCAACAGGACCACGACTACTGCCATTATAGCCACAGCACTATCATCACTTCCACAGGAGAAATCACCAGGCAACATTGATGTGTGTATGATTTTTCTCATGGAAATGCAGAACCATGAAGAAAAGAATTTGGAATTTTCGAAAGACAAGGTCAGGTAGTGTACTCTTGCCCTCAAATATTCTTTTGTTCCTTTCTTCCCATATCAAGTAGACCATTATGCTGAGAGAAGCTCTGTGCATTCTGGCCTCTAAATTCTTCTTTCTGGAAGGCAAACCTCTCACTGCACTCTTGAGAGTGGCCATACGCCTATTTATTTTCAGCCAGGCTTTAGTTTTGTTCCAAAGAGAAGATGTCCAGGTGCAACCGAAAAACAAATGTCCATGGCTCTCCTCTTCCTGTCTACAAAAAATACAAAATGTGTTAGTGGGAATGAACCTCAGCCTATCTCTAGTTCGGAGCTTCCCAAGCATGGCTAGCCATAATATGAAGTTGCATCTGGGCAGAGACCATTGTTCCCAAACTATCTTCTCCCAGGAAACAGCTGAACTTTGGGGCCTGAGTGAAGCATAGGCATTAGAAGTGAATCCACCTTCTCTCCGCTCCCAGTCTGCCATTAGATCAATAACTTGTAGGTGACTCCCATAGTTCTGTACAAGCTGGTTCTTTAGAAGAATGATAGACTTCCACAGTGGTGACGAAGCTTTATGAATCTGAGCAGCCCAAATTGAGTTGGCATTTAAATAGTAGTGGTGTATCCATCGTATCCAGATGGAATCCTGCTTCTGGTGGATGTTCCAGAGCTGTTTGGCAATGAAACTGTTATTACTGATTTGAATATTAAGTAGACCCAGTCCTCCTTCATTCTTTGGCAGGCAAACCGTTTTCCATGCCACAAGAGCAGACTTACTTCGGTGTATATCTCCTGTCCACAGGAAGTTGCGACAGAGGCAAGTAATTTGTCTGATAATTGCACACGGCATAGGAAAAATGCTAACCCAAAATTGCACCATACCATGTAAAACTGACTTAATGAGCTCCATCCTTCCAGCGTATGCAAGATGTTTACCCACCCATCCTTGAATAGCAGCTTCCAACTGGTGGAGAAGCGGAGAGAACTGACTTGCAAGGAGCCTGTGTGGACTGAGAGGAACACCAAGATACCTGAAAGGAAAAGAGCCTTCCGAGAACCCAGTTTCTAGCAATATGGCTTGCTTCAGACTTGCTGCAACACCACCGAAATAAATTGATGATTTGGAAGTATTAATATCCAGGCCAGATGTTTGTCCAAAGAGCACCAGTTGCTGGAAGAGAATTTGAACTGAACACCTATCCCCTCGACATAGCAGCATAACATCATCAGCGAAAGCAAGATGAGAAATGCCAAGTGGCTTGCATTTCGGGTGAAAATGGAATGAAGGATTCTTGGATACTAAGCTGAGCATCCTAGAGAAATATTCCATGCAAGTGATGAATAGATATGGTGACAGGGGATCCCCTTGCCGCACCCCGCATTTGCCAGGGAAAAACCCATACAGCTCTCCATTGATAGCCACTGAATATGAAGCTGTTTCCACGCAAGTCATCACCAGATGAACAAAGCTATCAGGAAAGCCAAGGCGGAGAAGAAGATGCCGTAAGAATGTCCATTGGACTGAGTCAAAGGCTTTCCTGAAATCAATTTTGATGAGGCATCTAGGGGAGGCTCTTTTCCGTTCATATTGCCTAAGAAGCTCCTGCAAGAGATGAATATTATCAGCCATGCGACGACCACCCAAGAAGGCATTTTGCATGGGGCTGATGATGCCAGCAAGAGCATGCCCCATCCTGTCAGCTAGGATTTTTGAGATGATTTTGTAAACAACGTTACAACAAGAGATGGGCCTGAAGTCACTAGCTGTAGTAACATGAGCAGATTTCGGCACCAGT
>NC_084853.1:3780802-3783302 GCF_951802175.1 Populus nigra
TCGGGATGGCCGGGTGAGATGACCCGGCGGCCCGTGACGGGTCATTCAATTCCATGCCCCGTCAACATAACTCCCGATGTACTGTTTGCTTTTTCGGAAGAAGAGATCCATCCCCCCATCCTCGGCCAGCCAAAAACGCTCCAATTAATGGCCGGGTGAGATGACCCGGCGGCCCGCGACGCGTCATTCAAATCACTGCCCTATCGGCTACAACTGCTGATGGGTGGGATTAGAGGCCTGCCATGGTGGTGAGGGGCGGCGAAGACCGTGAAAGCTAGAGTTTTTCAGAGGCTGCCGGGAAAAAGGCCCCTCGGGCGGCGGGGTGCGAGGCCCAGGCGGGTCATTCAATTCTCTTCCCTATCAACTTGGCTCCCGTTGGCGGGATTGGAGGCCTACTGTTACAAGGCTAAAATCGTCAGGGGAAGAGCTGACGAAACAATGCTGGTTTGGATGCAGGGGGTAGTGTTGCAATCGGCAGCGCCGACAAAATCGGCAAAGTCGACAAAAAAGACTGTTGGTCTGGACATTGGGGCAGCGGCAGCCATGCCAACAGGGGGGAAATCGGCAGCGCAGATTTGTGCAGCTGCAGGTTCGTCGGGGGAAGCGGCAGCGCAGATTTTTCGACGAACATGGGCTGGAAGATGGACTGTCCAGGCCAGGCAGGGGAATTCGTCAAGGGGACACGCTGACGAAACAGCGCTGGTTTAGACACGGTGGGTGCAGTGTTGGAATCGGCAGCGCCGACGAAATCGGCAAAGTCGGCAGAATCGGCAGCAGGTGCTGGCGATGAGTCTGGATGATTTATAGTCCAGGGCTTGATGGAAAAGACTGTTGGTCCAGACAATGGGGCAGTGGCAGCGCGGATTTGGGCAGCTGCAGGTTCGTCGGGGAAAATCGGCAGCGCAGATTTTTCGACGAACAGGGGCTGGACCGGCCGGGCCAGGCAGGAAAATTCATCAGGGGGGCACGCTGACGAAAACAGGGGCTGCCGCGTGGAAAATCGGCAGCGCAGATTTTTCGACGAACAGGGGCTGGACCGGCCGGGCTAGGCAGGAAAATTCGTCAGGGGGGCACGCTGACGAAAACAGGGGCTGCCGCGTGGAAAATCGGCAGCGCAGATTTTTCGACGAACAGGGGCTGGACCGGCCGGGCCAGGCAGGAAAATTCGTCAGGGGGGCACGCTGACGAAAACAGGGGCTGCCGCGTGGAAAATCGGCAGCGCAGATTTTTCGACGAACAGGGGCTGGACCGGCCGGGCCAGGCAGGAAAATTCGTCAGGGGGGCACGCTGACGAAAACAGGGGCTGCCGCGTGGAAAATCGGCAGCGCAGATTTTTCGACGAACAGGGGCTGGACGCTGGACCGGCCGGGCCAGGCAGGAAAATTCGTCAGGGGGGCACGCTGACGAAAACAGGGGCTGCCGCGTGGAAAATCGGCAGCGCAGATTTTTCGACGAACAGGGGCTGGACGCTGGACCGGCCGGGCCAGGCAGGAAAATTCGTCAGGGGGGCACGCTGACGAAAACAGGGGCTGCCGCGTGGAAAATCGGCAACGCAGATTTTTCGACGAACAGGGGCTGGACGCTGGACCAGCCGGGCCAGGCAGGAAAATTCGTCAGGGGGGAACGCTGACGAAAGTAGGCTCGTCGGGGAAATTCGCCTGCCGCGGAGACAGCCCTCGCGGGCTCGACAGCGTAGGCCAGCGTCCCCGACATCGCTGGCCGCGGCAGGCGAGCTGCTGGGGTTCCCGCATTCCTACAAGAAAACGTCGTGCTTTCCACACGAAACCAATCCAGTAAAATCAGCCATATTTTTATGAGGCTGTCCACTGAATTTGGGGTCATTCCGGGCCGGTTCCTAGTTTTACGGATTTACTCGATTTCTAATGGTAGGAAATTTAAAACAAATACTTCCCGACCTCGAAAAATTCTAGGAAAATTAATGAAGGTGGATTGGATTTTTGCCAACCTCCGTGCAAAATTTCAGCTCAAAATACCAAGAAATGAACGAGGGGGGGTGACAGCTGGGACCTAGTAGTGTCTACCCCTGCCAGAGCTGAAATAACACTTATTGCTCTTTAGGGAGCCTCTACCTTCGGCCACCAGGCCGGCGCCCCTCAAAGACCACGCGCGCGCGCGCGCCCGCCCGCGCTGGGCGCTGGGGCGCTGGGGCCTGAGGGCCTGGGGCCCTTGGGCGCTTGGGCGCGCGCGCGCGGCCCCCGCAGCCATGCCGCGCTGCGCGACGCGCGGACAGCCCCTGCTGGCTTGCTCTCTCGCCCGCGGGGGGGCTGCCTTCGGGCCCTAGCCCCCCGCGTTCTGGCCTGCCCCCTGCGGGGGAGAGGCTAGGCGCTGCAGGGGCCAGCCCGACGTCGCCGGCTGCGGCAGGCGACAGCCCGACGTCGCTGGCCGCGGCAGGCGACAACCCCTGCTGGCTTGCTCTCTCGCCCGCGGGGGGGCTGCCTTCGGGCCCTGGCCCCCCCCCCCGTTCTGGCCTGCCCCCTGC
>NC_084853.1:3788302-3790802 GCF_951802175.1 Populus nigra
TAAACCACGTAATACAACTCATCAGCCCATCAAAGCAACTACGAAGGCAACATGCAGAAATGGAGAAACCATGCACTTCCAGACCACAACATGCAAGGCCAAACGACGTGCAAGTCAATTACTGATCGAAAGAAAAGAGCGTGAAAACGCATGCAAGCTCATGCGATCCCAAGCAGAAAACGAAGAAGCAAATAGCGTCAGCCAAAGAGATCATAACCAACGACTTGCACAAACAAAGAAGAGCCCACCAAACAAACCATCAGTGCACAACCAGAAGAAAACAGACTGGTCAGCGGCCAACATGTAGAGAAAAATGATCAGTGTCGTGGAAATGGAATACCATGAAAAACAAAGTCTGGAATTTGCGAAAGAGAGAAGCGATGGAGCTGCTTGTGCTGTCAAAAATTCTTTTGTTCCTCTCTTCCCAGATAATATAAACAAGGATACCAAGAGAGACACGCCTCATTCTGCCATCAGCATTGTTTCCGCCCCTACAAAGCCCCCGAATGGCACTATTGATGGTGGACATGCTCCTAGTGATGCGCAGCCAGGATCTAATCAACTGCCAGAGGAGAGAGGTCTGCTTGAAGGAAAACACATGTAGGGTCTGCTTGAAGGAAACGAAGCCTGTCTCTGGTACGCAGCTTACCCAGAACCACCAACCATAAAATGAAACTATATCTAGGCATGGACCAGGATTCCCAGACAACCCTTTTCCAAAACACTGGAGAGCTGCGAACCCGCAAGAAATCGTAAGCATGAGCTGTGAAAGGGCCAACAGAGTTGCTCCAGCTTTCCAACAACGAGAGAGCTTGAGGCCGGCTGCCACACTTATCAACAAGTGTGTCCTGAAAGGTAAGAATGGATTTCCACAAAGGGGATAAACGTGGGTGAGCTGTAGAGTCCCAAATGGACTGAGAGCTCTTTCTTTTTTTTTTTTTTTTTTTGATCAAATGTAAGTATTGTATAGATCAAAAAGGAGCAAGACAAGCTTGCAATACAAGCTGGAGACCAGCAAAATAAAGGACATACATAAACAGGCAAAGGGAACAGGCTCCCTGGAAAACCGAAGAAGCAAACCACTGAAAGAAATAAAAATAGCGATAAAAAAAACCAACAATGGTTATGATAGGAACCAAAACATATAAGGTTCCCAACCTAACACAAAGCAGATACAAGCTTAAGCAGATACAAGCAGAAGCTGACAACAGAAGCTCGTAGCAGGGAAAACTGGAGCCAGAAGCTCGCAAGCTGAAGCCAAAGCAGACAAGCCGATGAGCATAAAGAGAAAGAGAAAACCATGCAGAGAAACTAGGGATGATGAAAGGTGGTCATCCATGTAGAGACAATGACTAGCCATCCATGCAAAGCATGCCAAGCCATGCAGAGACGTAGAAGACTATCCTTGCAGAGATAGGTGCAGCCCAGCTAGGAACCAACTAGAAAAACAGGTGGCAACAGCTCATCCATGCATATACAAGGAATAGTGAAACACAAGAGAATATAGACAGATGGCTAAAAATTAGCTGAGGACCAGAGGACCGGTGGTAAGAAAACCCAGCTAACAGCAGAATTGCCAAGCAAATAAGGCCACATGCAAGGGTACGCAGAGCCCTTTCATCATCACATTCAGAGAACAAACCATAGCCAATCAGAAGCTCCCACTCAGCAAAAGTAAATGAAAAATCATGCAGGGACCATGCAAAAAATGAGGAGCCATGCACGTCCACCTCTTAACCAGCCAAAAGCAGCAGCCAACATTGACTCCATGATGAAGAGACGTGGAAGCACCATGCAGTTAAGGAGATGTAGCCAATCAGAGGACAGCAGAGCATGCCATGCAGTTAAGGAGAAGCAGCCTTCCAGCATTTAACACGCCATGCAGAGACGCAGAGAGCCATGCAGCAAACACAAACAAAGACCAGCCAAAAAGAGCAACAGGAAGATATGTAACAGCAGCCAATCAGACAGCAAAAAGCCAGTGCAACCATGCACGTGGAAACTACAAAACAAGAAACTCAGTAGGAGCTGTAGAATCGAACAAAAACCAAAGCAGCCCATCTTAATGCAGATCAATGATAGCATCACCATAACGATCAGCAAAACAGTCAATTAGGAATGGGAAGATCACGCTGATGAAAGCGCAAGATCATGTAAAATAACACTTGGAACCGGCGAAATATAAGCTCCACAGAGGAGCAGGAATTTTCAAAAACTCGTCTGTTCCTTTCTTCCCATATCAAGTAAACAACAATGCTGAGGGATGTTCTTTTCATTCTAGTGACAGCAGATTTCCCCTTGAAGGGAAGGCCTCGAGCTGCACTGTTGATGGTGGTCATGCCTCTGTTGAGTCTAAGCCAGGATTTGACTTTCAGCCACAGGTGGAGGTCCAGTTGCAGGTAAAAAACAGATGGTCGTGACTCTCTTCATGATCCTGGCAAAAAACACAAGTAACGTCAAGGGCAATGAAATGCAGCCTGTCCTTTGTGCGCAGCCGCTG
>NC_084853.1:3810802-3813302 GCF_951802175.1 Populus nigra
GATGAAAGTAGGTTCATCGTGGAAAATCGGCAGCGCAGATTTTTCGACGAACACGGGCTGGACGGTGGACTGTCCAGGCCAGGCAGGAAAATTCGTCGAGGGGACACGCTGACGAAACAGCGCTGGTTCAGACACGGTGGGCGCAGTGTTGGAATCGGCAGCGCCGACAAAATCGGCAAAGTCGGCAGAATCGGCAGCAGGTGCTGGCGATGCGTCAGGACGGACTGGATAGTCCAAGGCTCGACGAGAAAGACCGCTGGTTTAGACACTGGGGCAGTGGCAGCCCGCGGGACAGTGTCGGCAGATTCGGCAGCAGTGTCTGCAGATTCGGCAGCGTTGGCTTGTTGGCGCGGTGGGCTGATGCGAGTGGGGACTTGGGCAGCGGGCAGTGAAAGCAAGAGTTTCCCCGATGCTGCCGGGAAAAACGCTCCTCGGGATGGCCGGGTGAGATGACCCGGCGGCCCGTGACGGGTCATTCAATTCCATGCCCCGTCAACATAACTCCCGATGTACTGTTTGCTTTTTCGGAAGAAGAGATCCATCCCCCCATCCTCGGCCAGCCAAAAACGCTCCAATTAATGGCCGGGTGAGATGACCCGGCGGCCCGCGACGCGTCATTCAAATCACTGCCCTATCGGCTACAACTGCTGATGGGTGGGATTAGAGGCCTGCCATGGTGGTGAGGGGCGGCGAAGACCGTGAAAGCTAGAGTTTTTCAGAGGCTGCCGGGAAAAAGGCCCCTCGGGTGGCGGGGTGCGAGGCCCAGGCGCGTCATTCAATTCTCTTCCCTATCAACTTGGATCCCGTTGGCGGGATTGGAGGCCTACTGTTACAAGGCTAAAATCGTCAGGGGAAGAGCTGACGAAACAATGCTGGTTTGGATGCAGGGGGTAGTGTTGGAATCGGCAGCGCCGACAAAATCGGCAAAGTCGACAAAAAAGACTGTTGGTCTGGACATTGGGGCAGCGGCAGCCATGCCAACAGGGGGGGAAATCGGCAGCGCAGATTTGTGCAGCTGCAGGTTCGTCGGGGAAATCGGCAGCGCAGATTTTTCGACGAACATGGGCTGGAAGATGGACTGTCCAGGCCAGGCAGGGGAATTCGTCAAGGGGACACGCTGACGAAACAGCGCTGGTTTAGACACGGTGGGTGCAGTGTTGGAATCGGCAGCGCCGACGAAATCGGCAAAGTCGGCAGAATCGGCAGCAGGTGCTGGCGATGAGTCTGGATGATTTATAGTCCAGGGCTTGATGGAAAAGACTGTTGGTCCAGACAATGGGGCAGTGGCAGCGCGGATTTGTGCAGCTACAGGTTCGTCGGGGAAAATCGGCAGCGCAGATTTTTCGACGAACAGGGGCTGGACTGGCCGGGCCAGGCAGGAAAATTCGTCAGGGGGGCACGCTGACGAAAACAGGGGCTGCCGCGGGGAAAATCGGCAGCGCAGATTTTTCGACGAACAGGGGCTGGACTGGCCGGGCCAGGCAGGAAAATTCGTCAGGGGGGCACGCTGACGAAAACAGGGGCTGCCGCGTGGAAAATCGGCAGCGCAGTTTTTTCGACGAACAGGGGCTGGACCGGCCGGGCCAGGCAGGAAAATTCGTCAGGGGGGCACGCTGACGAAAACAGGGGCTGCCGCGGGGAAAATCGGCAGCGCAGATTTTTCGACGAACAGGGGCTGGACGCTGGACCGGCCGGGCCAGGCAGGAAAATTCGTCAGGGGGGCACGCTGACGAAAACAGGGGCTGCCGCGTGGAAAATCGGCAGCGCAGATTTTTCGACGAACAGGGGCTGGACGCTGGACCGGCCGGGCCAGGCAGGAAAATTCGTCAGGGGGGCACGCTGACGAAAGTAGGCTCGTCGGGGAAATTCGCCTGCCGCGGAGACAGCCCTCGCGGGCTCGACAGCGCAGGCCAGCGTCCCCGACATCGCTGGCCGCGGCAGGCGAGCTGCTGGGGTTCCCGCATTCCTACAAGAAAACGTCGTGCTTTCCACACGAAACCAATCCAGTAAAATCAGCCATATTTTTATGAGGCTGTCCACTGAATTTGGGGTCATTCCGGGCCGGTTCCTAGTTTTGCGGATTTTCTCGATTTCTAATGGTAGGAAAATTAAAACAAATACTTCCCGACCTCGAACAATTCTGGGAAAATTAATAAAGGTGGATTGGATTTTTGCCAACCTCCGTGCAAAATTTCAGCTCAAAATACCAAGAAATGAATTTTTTAAAGGGGGGGTGACAGCTGGGACCTAGTAGTGTCTACCCCTGCCAGAGCTGAAATAACACTTATTGCTCTTTAGGGAGCCTCTACCTTCGGCCACCAGGCCGGCGCCCCTCAAAGACCACGCGCGCGCGCGCGCCCGCCCGCGCTGGGCGCTGGGGCGCTGGGGCCTGAGGGCCTGGGGCCCTTGGGGGCCCTTGGGCGCTTGGGCGCGCGCGCGCGGCCCCCGCAGCCATGCCGCGCTGCGCGACGCGCGGACAGCCCCTGCTGGCTTGCTCTCT
>NC_084853.1:3818302-3843302 GCF_951802175.1 Populus nigra
AGACAGAGACAGCCCAGCACCCAAGATAGCAAGCAGCAAGCCGACAAGGAGGAAGCAGCTACAACTAAAGATGGAGCCAGGAACCCACGAACCAGAGCCAAAGCAGGAAAGCCGATGGGCATGAGAGGAAGCCATACAAGCCATGCAGCAAATCCACACAAGCAGAACCGCTTCAGACAATGGGAACCAAAAATATCAACAAGCCATCAGCAGAAGACCCCCACGTGGAAAAGAATCACAAGCAAATGACAAGAGGAACCGGCCAATGGGGAGAGCACACAACAACAATAGACAACGTGTGCAGCATTTATGAAATGCTGCAGCAATAAATGAAAAAGCTAAGCCGCCCTGAGGAGCCCCTCACGAGGTAAGAAATCACATGAAGCAGCAGCCACGTGGTAGGAAAACAGAGAAAGCCATCCTTGCAGAACACAAGAAAGCACTAGCAGCCAAAAACAGGTGGCAGCAGCTCAACCATGCAGAGATAGGAAACAGTGAAAACAAGAGAAGATGGACAGATGTGCAAAGATTAGCCAAGAAGCACAGTACCGGTGACAATGAAAGCAACTAACAGCTGGAGCACCAAGCAATTAAGGCCACAAGTGAGAGGATGCAGAGCCTTTTCATCATCACAAACAAAGAACAAAGAGAAGCCAATCAGAAGCTCCCACCCATCCAAAGGAAAAGAAGACCATACAGAGACTAGAGCCGTACAGAAGCCCATGCATGCACAAACCACGTAAGACAACTCATCAGCCCAGCAAAGCAACGATGAAGGCAACAAGCAGAAATGGAGAAACCATGCACTTCCAGACCACAACATGCAAGGCCTAACGACGTGCAAATCAAGAACTGATCAAAAGAAAAGAGCGTGAAAACGCATGCAAGCTCATGCGGTCCCATGCAGAAAACGAAGAAGCAAATAGCGTCAGCCAAAGAGACCATAACCAACAACTTGCACAAACAAAGAAGAGCCCACCAAACAAACCATCAGTGCACAACCAGAAGAACAAGACAACAGACTGGTCAGCGGCTAACATGGAGAGAAAAATGATCAGTGTCGTGGAAATGGAATACCATGAAAAACAGAGTCTGGAATTTGCGAAAGAGAGAAGCGATGGAGCTGCTTGTGCTGTCAAAAATTCTTTTGTTCCTCTCTTCCCAGATAATATAAACAAGGATACCAAGAGAGACACGCCTCATTCTGCCATCAGCATTGTTTCCGCCCCTACACAGCCCCCGAATGGCACTATTGATGGTTGACATGCTCCTAGTGATGCGCAGCCAGGATCTAATCAACCGCCAGAGGAGAGAGGTCCAGTGGCAGCTAAAGAATAGGTGGCTGTGGGACTCCTCATCCACTTGGCAGAAAACACATGTAGGGTCTGCTTGAAGAAAACTAAGCCTGTCTCTGGTACGCAGCCTACCCAGAACCACCAACCATAAAATGAAACTGTATCTAGGCATGGACCAGGATTCCCAGACAACCCTTTTCCAAAACACTGGAGAGCTTCGAACCCGCAAGAAATCATAAGCATGAGCTGTGAAAGGGCCAACAGAGTTGCTCCAGCTTTCCAACAACGAGAGAGCTTGAGGCCGGCTGCCACACTTATCAACAAGTGTGTCCCGAAAGTTAAGAATGGATTTCCACAAAGGGGATGAACGTGGGTGAGCTGTAGAGTCCCAAATGGACTGAGTGTGTAAGTAGAAGTGATGTACCCATAGAATCCAAATGGAGTCAGCTTTAAGATGAATATTCCAGAGTTGTTTAGCAAGAAAGCTGTTATTACGAGCTCTAATGTCAAAGAGACCCAACCCACCTTCAGTCTTAGGGAGACAAACCGTGCTCCAAGCCACCAGTGCAGTTTTGTTCCTAGAGGCAGAACCTGTCCACAAGAAATTACTGTTGAATACTAAACTCAATCTAGAAGGTCAAGGAAGGCAACCACCGGCCAGCCAGCCACCAGCTATGACCGACCAGCCGCCAGCCGCAGCCGCCAGCCGCCTTCACACCACCGTCCACAGCCGCCTTCACACTTGGAAAGGTTGAATTATCTTGTTTTGAATTCGTGTATAAATAGCAAGCTGAACTTATGCTATTATGTGTGGGAGAGTAGATAGAATAGAGAGAAACACTAGAGAGAAAGAGAGGGTGTGTATTGTTAAGCTTGTTGTATTTATTTTTGCTCCTGTAAGCTTGTGTTCTTGTAATAAAACTTTGTGTTTTATCCCCTCTGAGTGTTTTAAAGCCACCACCAGTGGTTCCTCCCACCAACAATTGGTATCAGAGCCCCGTTCGTCAGAAAACAGAAGTATTTTCTGGAATAGCCGAATTTTCAAAGTTGTCAAAAACAAGTTTTGATCATTCCACTGTGTAGAGCTCATCCATACGAACTCACTGCCGCAAAAATCATCTCAATCGGACACCGGGGTGATCCACACGCGCCACCTGAAGTTCCGGTAACTGTAGCCCAGTCGCACCCACGCGCGCCAGAGGAAGAAGACGAGTGACGTCCACGCGCGCCATATTTGAGCCGTTTAAGCCGCGCCGCGCCAAGCCGCGCCAAGCCTCACGCCGAGCCTCCAGCCGAGCCGAAGAATATTCCCGAGAATATTCCCTTTTCAAGCCGAGCCGCTAAGCCGAGCCGCTATTAGCCGAAGCCGAGCCGATAGAATATTCCACAGAATATTCCCGGTTCAACCCAGCGAACCGCCCGACGCCCAGAATTGGTTTTTGGACCGGTTCACCCATTTTCTGACCCGATTTCTACAAAGTCAGACCAGTTCCCGACTATTTCGACCATTCCGGATCGATCTACAGTGTCCGTTTTGCCAAATTCAACTCCCAGAAGGAGATATAGTCATTAAAAGAGCAAAATGACTACAGAAAGTACACAAACACTCATCCCGAAGCTGACCAAAGACAACTATGATAGTTGGTGCATCAGATTAAAGGCATTCCTTGGTTCACAAGAGTGTTTGGAGATTGTACACTATGGTTATGATGAACCAGAGTCCAAAGAAGAAGAAGAAGCTTTACAAGAGGCACAGAAGCAAGCCCTGAAAGTCAACAGAAAGAAGGACAACAAAGCAAAGACCATCATCTACCAAGGTCTTGATGAAGATACATTCGAGATCATAGCTTCCGCTGAAACATCACATGATATATGGGAGGCTCTCCAACAAAAGTACAAAGGTGCTGACAGAATCAAGAAGATTCGTCTTCAATCTTTGCGAGGTGAATTTGAGTTATTGCAAATGAAGTCCTCGGAATCTATTTCTGATTATCACACAAGGATTATGGTGATAGTCAATCAGATGAGGAGAAATGGAGAAGCCATCGTCGATTCTCGAATTACTGAGAAAATTTTGAGATCCCTAGATCCAAAATTTGATTTTGTTGTTGTCGCTATTGAAGAGTCCAAGGAAGTGGACAAGTTGACAGTTGATGAGCTTATGAGTTCTTTGCAAGCTCATGAGCAGAAGATTGTAAAGCGAAATGGAGATAAGGCCATCGAGCATGCCTTACAAGCAAAGCTGTCTCTCAAGGACAGATATGAGCAAGGGGAGACTTCAACAAGTGGATATACCACTCAAGCAGGAAGTCAACAATCCAGAGGAGGATTCCAGAGATTCCAAGGAAGAGGTTCTTGGAATACAAGCTTCAGAGGAAGAGGTGCCAGAAATACCACCAGAGGAGGCCAAAGACAACAAGCATTCACTCCTAGAGGAAGAGGAGGCGGTTACAATAACCGTGATAAGAGAAATATCCAGTGTTATAGGTGCAATCAATTTGGGCACTATAGCACTGAATGTCAAAGGTTTGCCCCACATTGATCATCCAGATGAAGTCTGTGAGAGTTGTGTCCTCAGCAAACATCACAGATCCAGTTTTGCCAAAGAAGTCAACTGGAGAGCAAAGAGGCCACTGGAGTTAGTGCACACAGATGTGTGTGGCCCAATTACGCCTATGTCGACTGGACATAATAGGTACTTCCTCACTTTTATTGATGATTTTAGTAGAAAGACGTGGATATACTTTCTGAAGAGGAAGTCAGAAGTATTCAATTGTTTTAAAGATTTTAAAGCAATTGTGGAGAAGCAAAGTGGCTACATGATCAGAACCGTGAGATCTGATCAAGGTGGAGAATATACAGCAAATGACTTTGAAGCCTTTTGTACACAACAAGGCATCAGACATCAGACAACACCAGCTTATACACCACAGCTGAATGGTGTAGCTGAAAGGAAGAATCGCATGATTCTTGACATGGCAAGAAGTCTGCTCAAAGCAAAGAAGTTGCCCAAGCAATACTGGGCTGAAGCTGTATCATGTGCAGTGTATCTACTGAATCGCTGCCCAACCAGAAGTTTGCAAGGAGTCATTCCAGAAGAAGCATGGAGTGGTCACAAACCAAGTGTTACTCATCTACGAGTATTTGGTTGTGTGGCATATGCAAAGATCCCAGATGCAAGAAGGAGAAAGCTTGATGATAAAAGCGAGAAATGCATCTTTGTCGGATATGGTGAAAGAAGGATGGGATACAAGCTATATAATCCCATCACGAAGAAGGTGATTATGAGTAGATGTTATCTTTGAAGAAGATAAATCTTGGGAATGGAATGATGATAAAGAAGCAGGCAAATGGATCAACATTGATTTGATCCTTGAAGGTGAAGAAGTACCAACAGTACTTGTCGAAGAACCGATTGTGCCAGCAGCTGAACCACAAAGTCCAGTGATTATGCCAGCAGCTGAACCACAAAGTCCGGTACACAGATTCCCTGTATTCAACAGGAGGAACACACCAGGAGCATCATCATCAACACTGCTTGACCGCTTTTTATGTTCGGCTTGTTTTAACTCGCAAGTGCACGAGTGTGCGATGTAGCAATTAACTCGGTAAGATCGAGGTCATATCCACAGAGAGCTAGATCTGGAAATTAAGCTAGGTAACAAAACAAAACTCAAGAGAAATTAAATTAACAATAACTTGGTTGAAAATGATTGATGGATTTGTTTTCAAAGATGAAAAAGTGTAAATAGATTTTAAATGACAAGAAAAAGTAAGTCTTGGTCCAAATCAATTTTAATGGTGATGTATTGGTGATTCCTTCAACATATATAAGATAACTCAACCTAATATCAACGATGGTGATATTAGATCGGAAGATATTACAATGAAGTTTAAAAAGACGAAGATTGATTATTGCTTAAGAATGAACAAGTATTTTCATATTAAGTAAGACATTGAACCAAGCAATCTCTATACCAAAACTAAGGTTTGTGCATAAAAATTCAAGATTATAACATTACCTAAATGATTTCTAAAATTTCTTTGCAATAATAAACATTCATGAAGAAAATGAAAAGATAGACATTAAGATTCATTCATATCTTAAAGAACTCACCTCAACCACCATCATCCTTGATTTGGATCCAAGAAGAAGATTAGCCAACCATGATTATATATAATAACACTTTAATAAACATAAAATGACTTGAATCAAACTGAAATAATGAGTTTTACAAGCTAAAGAACCGAAATCTATAAAGAAGAACACAACACAATTTCAGTAAAAATTCGGACACAAATCTGACTCTAACTTTGGACAGCAATTCGACCCTTTTAGAAGCCTCCCCTGGAGATGGCTATTAGAGACATATTTATAGGCCATTCTGTTAGCTTTCCAGATCATTAAAGAACAGCTCATTTGGACATCTGAGTCAAAAGTTATGGAGAAAACACCGAAAGGTGTTCTGGAAAATCAAACCAGGCCAGCTTGGAGAACACTTTGGTGCACGTTTTTCTTCCTCCTTTATGAGTTGTCTCTTTCTTCTTTTGACCCAAAATAATGTCACAATGTCCCCTCCAGCTTTCCATCCATGTGCTTGCCCTCTTGGATCAATGAATTACCCAAATAAATCAAATGTTATTTATTATGTGGACATGTAGGATCATGGATTGTGTTTGGGCTGATTTGGAAGGTGATTTGGGGCTGATTTGGGGCTGATTTGGGGCTGAATTTAAGCATCAAATAAGGATACAAATGTACCTATTATTTGGGCTAAGATTGACTTTGAAACCTTGAGTGTTTGATGGTTGAAGTTTGCACACAACATAAGGCATGTTTGGGCTTGAAATAAATCATATGATATTCTTTTCTAGAATTGGACTTGAATTGATTTTTGGGGCAAATTTGGAGCACTTATTTGAACCAAGATTTGCTTCAATCTTCAACTAAATTTCTCTTCAATTCTTTGTTCCGAATTCCGACGTTGAATTTTCTGAAATAATTCATTTAAGCTCCAAAAACCTATCGAGACATTAAAAGAAACTTCATTACTAAAAAGCACATCAATTATTATAAAAAACCCAAATAAAAATAATAAATACATATGTAAAATAAGAGACTTAATGATACTTTTGATGCACAATCACACCCCCCAACTTAGATTTTGCTAGTCCTCAAGCAAAACAAAACATAAAACCTTTGAAATAAAAAGAATAATAATAACATAATTAGGCTCGACTCATCACACTTAAAGGACATATCATGCAAACATTGGTATCTTTAACTTAGTGTACACAATAACAAATAAAGAAAAATAAGCATACTCACATTCTCTAAATCAAACATCCATACAAAATTCCAAATTCAATCGTATTTATCATGCAACCAACATAATTGATTCACGCAAAAACTCAACTTGTAATCTTCCCTTCTTACTACTACAAACAAGGTAGCAAACTAGAGAAATATCTATATATATTTTTTTCTTTTTTCTTTTTTCTTTTCTCTTTTTTTTTTGAAGATATTATTTATTCTTTTTCTTTAAGTGGTCACTTCCCTTTTGACGCGAATACAAACATTTGTGATGAATGCACCCGGTTACTCACAAAGTCACAAACTTAAAGTGCTTTGCATACTCATATTTCAAGCTGCCGTTTGACGTAAAGATAAACATTTGTGATGAATACCCCTAGTTACTGAGCAACTCAAAACATTGGAGTAGATAGAATTTTGTACACATTTGTGTAATAATGATTACTCTATTTACTTAAACCTTGTTTAGGACTAGATCAAAAGGGATGATCACAAGTAAAGCATCACACTCATCTTTCATGCATAATCACACAACTCACACAACTTTTACAAGGAAAGATGTACTTCAATAATCTTAAGAAAAAAGTATGCTATATCTTACTTTATAAGATATTATCTATCCCAAATTAAAGCATGCAATGTTCAACACAATAATGAATCCAAAAATGTAATGTTGATCTTAAACAAGTCTCATTCACATACGAATGCAAGTTTTTTTTTTTTTAAACAAGCATGGTTATCTCAAGCATTCAACATAATCAAATATCTAAAATTAAGTTTTTCATTATCCTCAATGTAAAAAAGAAAGAGAAGAAAAGTATAAAGATTAGAAAACTGTTACTCCCCTTTTGTTCTCAAGGATGAATGTCTGATTGAATTGGACATGAGCTGACTTCTTGCTTGATTTTTTTTTTACCTGCATATCACAACTAAAAGAAAACATTGATGTTTTTTTTTTTTTTTTTTTTTTGAAAATAAAGAACCTCACACCCCCCCAACTTAAAATAATGCATTGTCCCTAATGCATGAACAAGAAAATATAAGAGATGGAAGAAAGAGAAAAAAAAATAAAAATAAAAATGAAAAAAATAAAAATAAAAACTCATTACTTCTGATACTACAATGGTATTGGATCTTCAAGATCCAATGTCTTAACTTCAGCCACAAAGTTTTCAAGATAAGGTTTCAATCGATGACCATTTACTTTGAAAACATTTCCATTCTTAGGATTTTCTACCTCAAATGCACCATGCTCAGAGATGGATTTAATCACAAATGGACCAATCCATTTTGTCCTTAACTTCCCAGGAAAGAGATGTAATCGTGAATTATACAAGAGAACCTTTTGACCAACATGAAAGGATTTTCTAAAAATGTGTTTATCATGCAAAGCTTTCATCTTATGTTTTGAAATTTTTGCATTTTCAAATGCATCATTTCTCAGCTCCTCTAATTCATCCAATTGAAGCTTTCTATTTTTGCCAACCTCGTTTTCATTATCATTGAATTGCCGGATGGCCCAATATGCACGGTGCTCAATCTCAACAGGGAGATGACAAGGCTTTCCATAAACTAGCCTATAAGGAGACATTCCTAAAGAGGTCTTGTAAGCAGTGCGATATGCCCACAAAGCATCAACTAGTCGTAGGGACCAATCTTTACGGTTTGGATTGACTGTTTTCTCTAGAATGTTCTTGATCTCCCTATTTGCCAACTCAGCTTGGCCACTAGTCTGTGGATGATAGGGGGTACTGACCTTGTGAATTACACTATATTTTCTCATCAAAATCCCAACGGGCTTGTTACAAAAATGCTTACCCCCATCACTAATCATAGCCCGGGGCATGCCAAAACGAGAGAAAATATTTTCTTTCAAGAATTTGACCACAACTCGATGGTCATTGGTTCGAGATGCAATGGCCTCCACCCATTTAGACACATAATCAACAGCTACAAGGATGAATTGGTAACCAAATGAACTTGGAAAAGGTCCCATGAAATCAATCCCCCAACAATCAAATATTTCCAAAACAAGAATGGGGTTTAGGGGCATCATGTTACGCCTAGTAAGGTTACCTAGTCGTTGGCATCGGTCACATGCAACACAGAAGGCATGGACATCTTTGAACATGGTGGGCCAATAAAAACCACACTGCAAGATCTTGGCAGTGGTTTTCTTGGAAGAGAAATGCCCACCACATGCTAATGCATGACAAAAATTAATTACACTTGGAATTTCATGATCAGGGATGCACCGCCTAACAATTTGGTCAGGGCAGTATTTAAATAGGTAGGGGTCATCCCAAAAAAAGGTGCGCACGTTACGCAAGAATTTTTGTTTGTCAAGTTTAGACCAATGAGAAGGAATCTGACTTGTGGCTAGGTAATTTGCTATGTCAGCATACCATGGAGAGCCAATGTAGGAAACAGTACCTGCACAAAATAAATTTTCATCAGCAAAGAATTCATTTATTGGAGATTCATCAATTGTGGTCTCATAGCTTGAAAGACGGGACAAATGATCAGCCACTACATTCTCTACTCCCTTTTGAAGAGACAATGTGACCTAAGACAATGCCATGTGTCACCATAAAATGACATTTCTCCCAATTAAGTACAAGATTCCTCTCTTCACACCTTTCAAGAACTTTTTCTAAATGCATTAGACACAACTCATAAGAATCCCCATAAACTGAAAAATCATCCATGAAAACTTCCAAAAAATTTTCCACCATGTCACTAAAGATACTCATCATACACCTTTGAAAAGTGGCTGGTGCATTACACAAGCCAAAAGGCATTCTTCTATAAGCATAGGTACCAAAAGGACAAGTGAAAGTGGTTTTTTCTTGGTCTTCTAAAGAAATCTCAATTTGGTTGTAACCTGAGTATCCATCAAGAAAACAATAGAAAGCTCTTCCGGCTACTCTTTCAAGCACTTGGTCTAAAAATGGAAGTGGAAAATGGTCCTTCCTAGTCACCATGTTCAACTTACGATAATCAATGCACATACGCCATCCAGTTTGGATTCTAGTTGGTACTAGCTCATTATTTTCATTTTTCACTACCGTGACTCCAGATTTTTTTAGGACAACTTGGGTTGGACTAACCCATTTTGAGTTTGCAATGGGGTAAATGATACCCGCATCAAGTAGCTTAAGCACTTCACATCTTACTACTTCCTTCATGTTTGGGTTCAATCGTCTTTGCATTTGCCTCACAGTTTTAGCCTCTTCTTCAAGATAGATTCTATGTGTACATAAAAGAGGGCTAATTCCTTTCAAGTCAGTAATAGTCCACCCAATTGCTTTTTTGTGTTTTCTCACCACTCTCAAAAGTTCTTGTTCCTGCTCTATGCTAAGTTTTGATGAAATCACAATAGGATATGATTCATCTTCCCCTAGAAATGCATACTTAAGATCACTCGGTAAAGGCTTCCTTTCTGGTTTATAAGGTTGGACAAGAGATGCCTCAGCTTTCACTTGGGGTGAAATCAAAGGCTCAAACGATGGGGTCCATTGACCTATTGACATAAGAGGCATTGGATCTAGATAAGTCTCGAGTTCTCTTACTTCCTCATCAACACATTCCAAAGAATAAAATCTTTCATCATGAATTAAAGTTCTCTCCAATGGATCCTTTATCCATTCTCTCTCAAAGTGTTCTTGACAAACTGTTTGGATCAAATCCACCTCTCTAATGTCCTCGTGTTCACCAATTTGTTTGGAGACATTGAATATGTTCATCTCCACAGTCATGTTCCCAAAAGACAATTTCATCACCCCATTCCTACAGTTGATTAAAGCATTGGATGTAGCTAGGAAAGGTCTACCTAAGATGACTGGGATGGGAGCATTAGAACCTTGAATAGGTGCGGTGTCCAACACTACAAAATCAACAGGAAAGTAGAATTTATCTACTTGGACCAACACATCCTCAACAATACCCCTAGGAATCTTGATTGACCTATCAGCTAATTGAAGGGTGATTCGAGTAGGCTTGATTCCACCTAAACCTAATTGTTCGTAAACAGTGTAGGGTATCAAATTCACACTTGCTCCTAAATCTAACAAAGCTTGGTCTATCTTATGATTTCCAATAATGCATGAAATGGTAGGACAACCAGGATCTTTGTATTTGGGAGGGGTCTTAAACTGGATGATGGCACTAGCATGTTCAGTTAGAAAGGCTCTTTCTTTCACATTCAATCTCCTTTTGACTGTGCATAAGTCCTTGAGGAACTTTGCATAAGATGGGACTTGTTTAATTGCATCAAGGAGTGGAATGTTGACTTTCACTTGTTTGAATAATTCATAGATTTCTGAGTTCATAAGATCATGTTTAGGTTTCCCTAACCTTTGTGGAAATGGTGCTCTAGGAACAAATTCTAAATCACTCACTTTGACTCCAATTTTGCTTAAATCATCTCCTTTCTCACTCATCTCTTTCTCATTTATCTCACCTTCTTTGTCACTCAAGCTCTCATTTGTCACTTGTGTTTTGATTTCCTCTTCACTTTGCCTAGATTCCTCCTCCACAATACTTCTAGGAATCCCAAAACCTATAGCTTTGTCAATAATCTTTCCACTTCTAAGGGTAGTGATGGCTTGGACTTGTTCATGGTTTGAAGGTTCACTAGATGAGGATTCACTCATGTGTACCTGACCTCTAGGATTTGGCATTGGTTGAGCTGGGATCTTTCCCTTCTCTTGAATGCTTAGTGATTGAGTCAACTTGGTTAGTTGACTTCGAATGTCATCTAAGGTCCTATTGGTCTGGTCTTGAAATTTATAAGCTTGGTTGTTGATTCCTCCTTGTGTTTGCATGAATTGTTGAAGAGTATCCTCTAGGGATCTCTTATGAGGTGGTTGGTATGTGTTATGTGTGGGAGCATGAAATGGTTGGGGTGGAGGTTGAAATGTTTGAGGTACTGAAGGGCCCTCATTTCTCCATCCAAAATTTGGATGGTTCCTCCATCCAGGATTGTAGGTCTCAGAGTAGGGATTGCCTACTTGGTTTGAAAATGGTTTTCTAACATTACTTGAATCAGAAGTTTGGCCATATAGCACTTCCTTGAAGGCTGGAATGGTAGGACACTCAGTTGTCTTATGCCCTTTGCTCTCACAAACAACACAACTTTCCTCTTGTTGTTCACTCATGACATGCACTTTTTTAATCTCAAGAGACTCTACTTTCCTAGCCAATGAGGTTAATCTAGCATTGAGGTCATCAGTCTCTTTCAATTGGAACTTCCCACTTGAATGAGAAATGGTGTTTCTAGACTCGACATGAAGTGGGAGAGAAGTCTCCCATTGCTTTGTGTTTTCAGCCAATTGATCAAAGAAATCAAAGGCTTCACTTGGTTCTTTGTCATAAAACTCACCATTACACATGGTTGACACTAGCTTTTTAAAATCTGCGGTAAGAGAGTCGTAGAAGAAACTCACTAACCTCCACATCTCAAAACCATGGTGGGGGCATGCATTTAACAAGTCTTTAAACCTTTCCCAAGCTTGGTGAAATGACTCATTTGGACTACAAGAAAAATTCATCATTTGACGTTGTAAGGCTGCCGTTCTATGAGTGGGGAAGTATTTTTTCAAAAATTCAGCTTGCATTTCTCTCCATGTACCTATAGACCTAGGACGCAAGGAGTTTAGCCAAAGCTTGGCTTTATCCTTTAGAGAGAATGGGAACAATTTAAGACGAATAGTTTCCTCGGTGCATGTTCTATCAATAAAAGTATTACATACCTCTTCAAAGTCTTTAATGTGTATGTATGGATTTTCAGAATCCATACCGTGAAATGTGGGAAGAAGTTGAATCATGCCCGGTTTCAAATTGAAAGCTTGTTGGTTAAGAGGTAAGATAATACACGAAGGTGTACTTTGTCTAGCCGGGTGAAGATACTCTCTAAGAGTTCGAAAATTAGGTTGATCATTGAATTGTGGAGGTCCATTACCTTGAACACTCCCTTCACCCTCTACATCTTCAACATTAGCCATGATAAAAAAAACAATAATATAACAATTATATGAATACGAAAGGAAAGGAAAAGAAAAAGAAAAAAAAGATTGCAAATAAAAGTAAATGAAACGTAAAAGATAAAGTAATAGCTCAAAAATAAAAATACAACAAATTAAGAAATTCACTCTCTAACTAATAAGCAATAGTAACAACAATAAACATTAAAAGATAATTATAACAAGCATGAATAAAAGGCGGTAATACCGGCCAAGCACTTCAAACAATAAATATAAGAAAAATAACAACAATAAACAACAAAATAAAATAAATGAACAAAAGGCGGTAGTACCGGCCAAGCACTTCAGACAATAAATATAAGAAAAATAACAACAATAAACAACAAAATAAAATAAAATGAACAAAAGGCGGTAGTACCGGCCAAGCACTTCAGACAATAAATATAAGAAAAATAACAACAATGAACAACAAAATAAAATAAAATGAACAAAAGGCGGTAGTACCAGCCAAGCACTTCAGACAATAAATATAAGAAAAATAACAACAATAAACAACAAAATAAAATAAAATAAACAAGAGGCGGTAAAACCAGCCTTATAATATAAACAATAAATATTATAAACTAATTAGAATAGACAATAAAAGAAAAATGGTTGAACCAACAAAAATCCAACAATTAATAGTCCAGTCCACAGTCCAATATCCGAAAAGTTGAGGTCAAATTTTATTTTTTTTAGGCGGTAAAACCAGCCATTTGATTTTTTATTTTTATGTATTTTTTTTTTGTTTTCCAATAATCAAATAGAAATTTGTTACCTTTGCTTGCTAGCTCCCCGGCAACGGCGCCAAAATTGCTTGACCGCTTTTTATGTTCGGCTTGTTTTAACTCGCAAGTGCACGAGTGTGCGATGTAGCAATTAACTCGGTAAGATCGAGGTCATATCCACAGAGAGCTAGATCTGGAAATTAAGCTAGGTAACAAAACAAAACTCAAGAGAAATTAAATTAACAATAACTTGGTTGAAAATGATTGATGGATTTGTTTTCAAAGATGAAAAAGTGTAAATAGATTTTAAATGACAAGAAAAAGTAAGTCTTGGTCCAAATCAATTTTAATGGTGATGTATTGGTGATTCCTTCAACATATATAAGATAACTCAACCTAATATCAACGATGGTGATATTAGATCGGAAGATATTACAATGAAGTTTAAAAAGACGAAGATTGATTATTGCTTAAGAATGAACAAGTATTTTCATATTAAGTAAGACATTGAACCAAGCAATCTCTATACCAAAACTAAGGTTTGTGCATAAAAATTCAAGATTATAACATTACCTAAATGATTTCTAAAATTTCTTTGCAATAATAAACATTCATGAAGAAAATGAAAAGATAGACATTAAGATTCATTCATATCTTAAAGAACTCACCTCAACCACCATCATCCTTGATTTGGATCCAAGAAGAAGATTAGCCAACCATGATTATATATAATAACACTTTAATAAACATAAAATGACTTGAATCAAACTGAAATAATGAGTTTTACAAGCTAAAGAACCGAAATCTATAAAGAAGAACACAACACAATTTCAGTAAAAATTCGGACACAAATCTGACTCTAACTTTGGACAGCAATTCGACCCTTTTAGAAGCCTCCCCTGGAGATGGCTATTAGAGACATATTTATAGGCCATTCTGTTAGCTTTCCAGATCATTAAAGAACAGCTCATTTGGACATCTGAGTCAAAAGTTATGGAGAAAACACCGAAAGGTGTTCTGGAAAATCAAACCAGGCCAGCTTGGAGAACACTTTGGTGCACGTTTTTCTTCCTCCTTTATGAGTTGTCTCTTTCTTCTTTTGACCCAAAATAATGTCACAATGTCCCCTCCAGCTTTCCATCCATGTGCTTGCCCTCTTGGATCAATGAATTACCCAAATAAATCAAATGTTATTTATTATGTGGACATGTAGGATCATGGATTGTGTTTGGGCTGATTTGGAAGGTGATTTGGGGCTGATTTGGGGCTGATTTGGGGCTGAATTTAAGCATCAAATAAGGATACAAATGTACCTATTATTTGGGCTAAGATTGACTTTGAAACCTTGAGTGTTTGATGGTTGAAGTTTGCACACAACATAAGGCATGTTTGGGCTTGAAATAAATCATATGATATTCTTTTCTAGAATTGGACTTGAATTGATTTTTGGGGCAAATTTGGAGCACTTATTTGAACCAAGATTTGCTTCAATCTTCAACTAAATTTCTCTTCAATTCTTTGTTCCGAATTCCGACGTTGAATTTTCTGAAATAATTCATTTAAGCTCCAAAAACCTATCGAGACATTAAAAGAAACTTCATTACTAAAAAGCACATCAATTATTATAAAAAACCCAAATAAAAATAATAAATACATATGTAAAATAAGAGACTTAATGATACTTTTGATGCACAATCAAACACCACCATCAACATCCTCATCAGAAGAACCAAGAAGGATGAGAAATCTTGAAGAGCTGTACGATGCCACTCAAGTAATGGAAGATACAAATTTGTTTTGTTTCTTTGCAGATGATGACCCACTTAGCTTCAACAAAGCTATCACAGAAGAGAAGATTAAAGCAATGGATGAAGAAATACATGCCATTGAGAAGAATGATACCTGGAAGCCGAATCATCCACCAGAAAACAAGAAAGCAATAGGTGTCAAAATGGTCTACAAGACGAAAGCCAAATTAGTGGATAAAGGCTACAAGCAAAGAGAAGGCATTGAAAGGAGAAGTGTTCATGCTTGGCATAACATCCCTCGATTGAGTTTAAAGGGGAGATTTGTTGAATACTAAACTCAATCTAGAAGGTCAAGGAAGGCAACCACCGGCCAGCCAGCCACCAGCTATGACCGACCAGCCGCCAGCCGCAGCCGCCAGCCGCCTTCACACCACCGTCCACAGCCGCCTTCACACTTGGAAAGGTTGAATTATCTTGTTTTGAATTCGTGTATAAATAGCAAGCTGAACTTATGCTATTATGTGTGGGAGAGTAGATAGAATAGAGAGAAACACTAGAGAGAAAGAGAGGGTGTGTATTGTTAAGCTTGTTGTATTTATTTTTGCTCCTGTAAGCTTGTGTTCTTGTAATAAAACTTTGTGTTTTATCCCCTCTGAGTGTTTTAAAGCCACCACCAGTGGTTCCTCCCACCAACAATTACGACATATACTATTGATTTGTTTGAGCACAGTATCAAGGACAGGAAAGATGTTGAGCCAGAATTGAACCATGCCATATAAAACAGACTTAAGCAGCTCCACTCTGCCAGCATAGCTGAGGTGCTTCCCTAGCCAACATTGGATGGCCGACTCAAGCTTATGGAGAAGTGGAGAGTATTGACTGGTAAGGAGTCTGTGAGGGCTGAGGGGAACACCTAGGTAGCGAAAAGGAAATGACCCTTCAACAAACCCAGTATCAGAGAGAATAAGTTGCTTCATGTTGGCTGACACACCTCCAAAAAATATAGAGGATTTGCTGGCATTAATGTCCAGCCCTGAGGTTCTCCCAAAGACGGCCAGATGCTGAAACAACGTGGCAACCGAATGCCTATCTCCCCTTGAAAGCAGAATAACATCATCAGCAAATGCCAGGTGACAAATACCAAGAGAAGCACACTGCGGGTGGAAGCGAAAACCAGGAGACAGAGAAGCCATGTGGAGCATCCGGGAGAGATATTCCATGCAAACAATAAAAAGATAAGGGGATAGTGGATCACCTTGACGAACGCCATTCATCCCATGGAAAAAACCATAAATGCTTCCATTAACAGCTACAGAGTAAGAGGCTGTTTCGACACATAGCATAACTAAGTGGACAAAGCGACTTGGAAACCCAAGCAACAACAACAGGTGGCGGAGAAAAGGCCATTGAACTGAGTCAAATGCTTTCCTGAAATCAATCTTCAGCATGCATCGAGGAGAAGTCCGTTTACGTTCATAGTTTCGAAGGAGCTCTTGAAGTAGATGAATGTTATCTGCCATCAAACGACCCCCTAGAAAGGCATTCTGCATCGGACTAATAATAGAAGCAAGAGCATGGGATAGCCTCACAGCAAGAATCTTTGCAATCACCTTGTATATGACATTACAACAGGAAATCGGATGAAAATCAGAAGCAGATGTAGCATTGGCGGATTTGGGAATAAGGGCAATAATGCAGTGATTAATTTGTTTGAGAAGAGCACCCGACTCAAAGAAATCCCGCACAGCAAGACAAAAATCCTGACCAACAACATCCCAAGACTTTTTGAAAAAACAGGAGGAGAATCCATCAGGCCCTGGGGCTTTGTCATCATCGATAGCAAAGAGAGCATGTTTGATGTCCGCATCTGACACTGGAGCAAGAAGAGAAGAAATAGAAGCAGTGTCCAGGCAAGGGCCATGCTGAATAACATTAACATCCAGGGGGAGAGTGTCCTTTGAGGAACCAAGCAACTGACTATAATAGTCCACAAAGACAGCCCCGATTTCATCCATAGAAGAAGTGAGAGAGCCATTGCTGCGTTGAATGGCAGGAATAAAATTCTGCCCGTGCTTCCTATTCATGAGGGCATGGAAGAAGGAAGTGCCTTTATCACTCTCCCTAAAAAATTTGCACTTAAGCTTTTGGGAAAAGAACTGATGTTCAGCTGCCTTAAGATGCAGAAGATGCTGGCGTAGCTGCATGTCCACTTCATGAAGTTGAGTATTCCTCCGATCATTAGAGAAAAGAGTTTGATGTGCATCCAGGGCAGCTTCAGCACGAGCAACCCTCTCAGAAATGTGGCTGTAATGAAGATTATTGAGCTCCCGTAGAGGCCCCTTAAGATGTTTCAAGCGCTTACAGAGAATGAACATGGGAGTCCCTTGGACTGCATAATGCCAGTTATCTGCAACCAACTCCAAGAAACTAGCATGGTTAGACCACATATTAAAGAATTTGAAGTACTTCTTTCCCATCAGTTGCCGAGAGTGGAAAGAAACAGTGACAGGAGAATGATCAGAGAATGCACCAGGATTGTCAAAGTGAACATGAACGGATGAGTGATCAAAAAACCAAAAAGGATTGACAAGGGCGCGGTCAAGTTTACTCCAAACTCTGCCATTAGACCATGTGAAGTGACAACCAGAGTAATTTAAATCAGTTAACCCAAGATCAGAGCAGCACTTTCTGAAATCAGCAGTTTCATAGTTGGACACAGGCTCCCCATGATGCTTGTCTGCTTGAGAAAGAAGAGAATTAAAGTCCCCTAAAACAAGCCAAGGGAAATGGGGACTCCAGTTCCTCAAATCAGACCAAAGAGATCTCCTAGCTGTGACAGTGTTAAGCCCATAAACAAAAGAAGCATAAAACTTGAACTGATGAACCAAGCTATATATTAAAACATGGAGGCCTTGAGATGAAAAATCAATTAAGTCAACATTGACCGTATCAGGGTTCCAAAGAACAACTATTCTAGCTGTTGAGGCCGCAGCTGCATTGGTCAAAGCCTTCCATTTTTTCAATCGAAATTTCTGCATCAAAGCCACTTTAGACAAAACCAATTTGGTCTCCAAAAGACCACAAACATCTAGTTTATTCTTCCGCATGAGGTTGGCAACCTCATGTTGTTTCAGAGGGCTGTTTAACCCTCTGATATTCCGACTGAGAGCTCTTTCTTTTTTTTTTTTTTTTGATCAAATGTTAGAAGTATATAGATCAAAAAAGTCAGACTAGCTAGATAAAACCAGCTAATCAGAAAAAACAATTGTACCAAAAACAAGCTTGTGGAAACAGGCTCCCAACAAGCATCAGGAAAAAAAAAAAAAAAAGAAAACACTGCCGAAGGAAACAACCTTCGATTTTAGCCAAAGTAAAACAGAAACTATTACAAGCAAAGAACAAAGACCATCAGCACAGTGAAACAATAGAGGCAAGCCAGGACAAGGAGAGCAGCCCAAGAGGAGCAGCTCTGCCAGCCGAGTAGGGCTGTCGGCAGCTTGACCTTGCAGAAATGAAGAAGCCATGCATACCCAGCGCAGCCATGAAGATAACGACTGCCAATCAAGCAAAGCCACGCAGCAATCAACCATGCATAGTGGAGGACAGCTGCTCAGCTAAAACCGAGACGAAGACAGCTGCTCTCCCCTACTTAATTGAAAAACCATGCACATCCAGCCCCCAATAAAGAGTGACAGCACATGCCAAAACGTGTCATCAGCTCATACTACCGACACCCACTATGCCAATCAGCATTGAGCAGTCTCTGTGTGCCAGCCTTACGCCAAACCATGCAGGGGAGAGAGGGACGTAGAACGACTTGCAACCCATATGTCTGCTAAAGAATAACCCGCTTGGACCCACTCATGCATGACCCATGCATCATCTTACGTCCAACCAGACCACATGAAATGCAGCAAAACCAAACAACCCTGTTCGTCTTCTTCAAATAAAAACATCCGGCCTTGAAGCACAACTTGCATCCCATAGGCCTGCCGCAGAAGAACCCGCATGAACCAGCCCATGCATCACCAACATAGCCAGACCACATAAAATGCATCAAAGCAGAAACACTGATTATCTTCGTCAAAGACATGCAGCAATTCCAGGCAACCAACCAGCAGCGAAACAAAGAAGAGTGCTCTGAACAGCTGATCTTCAGAAGACCACAACATTCAACTCAACCAACATTGAGAATGTGATGGTCTTTCTCATAGAAATGAAAAACAGTGTAGAACATAATCTGAAATTTTCTAAAGATATTGCCCACCGAAGTATTCTTTCCATCAAAAATTCTCTTGTTTCTTTCTTCCCAGATAAGATAAACTGTGAGACCCAAAGAGACTCTTCGCATCCGAGCTTCTAAGTTATTTCCCCCAGAGTTAAGTCCCCTAATGGCACTGGTCAAGGTCATCATCCTTCTATTGATACGCAGCCACAGCTTGATTTGCAACCAGAGGCAAGCTGACCAAGAGCAAATGAAGAATAAGTGGCTATGAGATTCCTCCGTCTGCCCACACAGTACACAAACAGTATCTAGTTGAAAAAACCTCAGCCGGTCTTTTGTTCTTAATTCTCCCAGCACTGCTAACCATAAAATAAAATTGTGTCTTGGCATAGACCATTTCTCCCATACCACTCGTGCCCAGTTAACTTGAGGACCAGAGAGTCTGAAATAATTATATGCCTGCACCGAGAAGTTGACACCCCCTCTGTGCCATTGCCGAAGTAATGCTACTGCTTCCTCTTGGCTCCCGCAATCTTCAAGTAATTGATCTTTTAGCAGAATAATAGATTTCCAGAGGGGAGATGAAGAGTGATGAGCAGTCACAGCCCATAAGGTATTCTGTTGCAGGTAAAAGTGATGAACCCATTGGATCCATATGGAGTCAGTTTTGAGATGGATGTTCCACAGTTGTTTTGCTAGGAAGCTCTTGTTTCGAGCTTTTAAATCAAATAAGCCTAGGCCCCCTTCCTTTTTGGGGAGGCAGAGCTGCTTCCAGGCCACCAGAGCAGAATTGCTGTTTGTATGGTTGCCTGACCACAAGAAGTTTCTGCAGATGCAAATAATTTGATTAATTACACCGCTAGGCATTGAAAAAATGCTAAGCCAAAACTGGACCATTCCATAGAGTACTGTCCGCACTAGCTCCAATCTCCCAGCATAAGTAAGATGTTTTCCCATCCAACTTTGCACTGCCAATTCCAGTTTCTGCAACAGAGGAGAGAATTGGCTTGCTAGAAGTCTGTGAGGACTGAGAGGAACACCGAGATATTTGAAGGGAAAACTACCTTCTCTGAAGCCAGTATCATGGAGGATTAACTGCTTCAAATTATCACTAACACCCCCAAAATAGATTGATGATTTCTCTGCATTTATAGTCAACCCGGAGGTCTGCCCAAAGAGTTTTAGTTGTTTAAAGATAGTGGAAACAGAGTGTCTATCCCCACGAGACAACAAAAGCACATCATCAGCAAAAGCAAGGTGGCATATGTCATGGACATTACATTTCGGGTGGAAATGAAAATCACCATTCCTTGATGCTAGCTTAAGCATTCTGGAAAAATATTCCATGCATAAGATGAACAAATATGGTGATAATGGATCACCTTGCCGAACTCCACTCTTCCCAGGAAAAAAGCCATAAAGAGTGCCATTAACTGCAACAGAGTAAGATGTAGTTTCAACACATTTCATAATTAAGTGCACAAATCGGTCTGGGAAGCCAAAAGAATGCAACAGCTGACGCAGAAAATGCCACTGAACTGAATCAAAGGCTTTCTTAAAATCAACCTTCATGAGACATCTTGGAGAGGCTCTTTTCCTGCCATAATGACGAAGGAGCTCCTGAACTAAATTAATGTTGTCTGACATCATTCTCCCACCTAGAAAGGCATTTTGCATTGGGCTAATAATGGCATTTAGAGCAGAAGCTAATCTCCCCGAAAGGATTTTAGATATCACTTTGTAGACCACATTGCAGCAAGAAATGGGCCGAAAGTCAGCTGCTGTATTTACATTTGCTGCCTTGGGGATTAGAGCAATAATAGAGTGGTTAACTTGCCTCAAAAGTTCCCCAGTAGTGAAGAAATTCTGAACAGCCGCGCAAAAATCCCTTCCAATGATACCCCAAGATTTTTTGAAGAAAAATGAAGAGTAACCATCCGGCCCTGGAGCTTTATCATTTCCAATATCAAACAGAGCATTTTTAATGTCATCACGGGATACAGGAGCTAAGAGAGACTCATGAGAGCTTTCATGAAGACAAGGCCCACTTTGAATAACATCAATATCTAAGGGAAAAGTGTCCTTGCATGAGCCCAGGAGCTGCTGATAGAACCGAACGAATTCTTCACCCATTTCAGCCTCTGATGTAGTCAGGGTGCCATCACTACATTGAATAGCAGGAATATAATTCTTTCTGTTTTTCTGATTCATAAGTGCATGAAAAAAACTTGTGCCTCTATCACTGTCTTTGAAAAAATGGCATTTAAGTTTCTGCGAGAAAAACATTTTCTCCACTGATTTAAGATTCGTCAATGTCAACCGTAACTGCTTATCATGCTCCAATAGCTGTAAATTATCCCTGTCATCATGAAGAACAGTTTGGTGATTCTCTAGAGCTGCCTCAGCTCTAGCAACTCTTTCAGAGATATGGCTAAAATGCAATTTATTTAGCTCTTTTAAAGGCCTCTTCAGAAACTTGAGCTTCTTACAAAGAGAGAACATAGGAGAGCCTGGGATGTGGCGAGTCCAGTTATCAGATACAAGCTGCAAGAAATTCTCATGAGAAGCCCACATGTTGAAGAATTTAAAGTTGCGCTTCCCCTGTCTGTTCTGATAAGCAAACCGAATAATTGCTGGAGAATGATCAGAAAAGGCCCCAGGATTGCCAAAGTGGACGTGTGCTGGAGCTTGAAGTGAAGACCAAGATGAGTTGACTAGTGCTCTATCAATTTTGCTCCATACTCTTCCATTATTCCAGGTAAAATGGCAGCCCGTGAAATTGAGATCAACAACCCGAGGTCTGTACAACAGTCTCTAAAATCCGATGTTTCATAGGTGGAGACAGGCTCTCCATTGTGCTTGTCAGACTGAGACAAGACAGAATTAAAATCACCTATAACCAACCATGGGCAATTAGGCTGCCATGCTCTTAAGTCTGCCCATAGAGATCTTCTTGCAACAATTGTATTATAGCCATACACAAATGTAACAGTGAAGCTAAGCTGGAGAACTAAGCTGTTGATAATTACATGCAGCCCTTGAGCTGAACAATCAAGTAAGTCAACTTTTACTGTTGATGGATTCCAAAAAACCACAATTCTGGCATTGTTGGCAGCTGTAGCATTAGTAAGGAAATTCCAGTGTTTCATCCGAAACTTATGCATGGAGGAAACCTTAGAAGAGTGCAATTTGGTCTCAAGAAGACCACAAACATCCAATTTATGCTTCTTCATGAGGCTAACCACCTCATGTTGCTTCAGAGGACTGTTTAGTCCTCTGACATTCCAACAATATATATTCATTAACCAGCAGGAGAGGTAGGAGGCCTCCTACCACTACCACCTGATTTCCGAGAGCTACTCCTTGTAACCATAACTGGAGAAGTTGAAGGAGCTGCTTTCTGTGTTGCCTCATTACAAACCGTCTCCCCAGTCCTGACACTATAGCCAGCAGAAGTGCCTTCACAAGATTGCTCTTGTGTTCTGATCAAAACCTCAGTTGAACCTGCCCTGCCTTCATTACTGGTATTCAGATGAGTACGAGATTCATCACCCTGCACTCTAACATCCTCTGGGCATGCCACGTCCTTGCCCTTATTGTTGCATGCCACTTCTTTGTCCTTAGTGCTACTTGTTACCCTCTGGGGGGCAGCAGTCATAGATTTTTCCTTGTGTCTGGAGTTTGACTTCTTCCCCTTTACCACTTGCCAGCCACCAATGACAGCTTCAACCTCTGCTTGCAGTGGATCTAGAGCCTGCTGGGCAGACTGGCTGCTTCCTTTGTGACCCATAGCATTGTTTGGTTTGGAAAGTTTACTCCGAGTCCTATGCTCCACATCTGAATTATGGTTGCTGGTCATTGAGGGACAAGCAGCAGTACTGTGGTTAAGGACTTTACAATGCTTACAGAATTTTGGCAGTGTTTCATACACAACTGATTGCGTCAGAATATCTCCATTAGGCAGCTTGAATTGAAAAGATGGAGGCAAGTCATCCATCAAATTCACTTCCACCAGCACCCTAGCATAAGAAAGTCTAGACATAGAAGAAGTTAATCTATCGCTTTGCAGAGGTGTTCCCAGCACACTAGCTATCTTTGAAAGACACCTAGGAGACCAGCAACTTAAGGGAAGATTAGGGAGTTTGATCCAAACCGGAACTCTAGTCATCTCCGCAGAGGAGAAATCAAAGAATTCAGGCATTGGCCTCAGCAATAAAGGCCTCCCATACACCAGATATGGACCTCCACCGAGAACAGCCATTTTGTCATCAACATTACTGAATTTATAAATTAACCAACCGGAGGCATGAATGGTCAATGTTGCACTACAGTGCCAGGTGCTACTAATAATATCATTCAATGCTTTAAATCCTGGATATTTTCCAGCAACATATCCTATTAGACAAGTTTTCCAAACAGCATAGTGATCATCCAAATCCTCTTCCAATAGAGAGCAAGATTTTGAAGTACTTATGCCAGAAAAATGAATTAGCTTGGAACAATTTTCAGAACTACGGTTATTAGAGAACAAGTCCCTCCATTTGCCTGCAACATTTTCAGTTGGCTGAGGAATACCTGAAATTTGAGGATCCGCTTGCCTAGGAATCCCTGGGTCTTTGTCGCACGCCGTACTGGAGTCAGGCAAAGCAGCTGGTAATGGCCCTTCGCTAAGCACTTTTTCTAAAATGGGGGTTGTATTCGGTTGACCATCGTCAGATCTGTCTTCTACCAAATCGGATCCATCTTCTGCAACACAATCTTCCACCAAGACACGCTCAGGGGAAGAAGATAAACTAGCGCCTCCAGCTGAAAGGGAGCCACCAGAAGCTTCTTCAGCATAGATGATATATTTTTCCGGGCTACATCCACCAGCGATGGGTTTGAGGACCGGTGTCTTGGGTAAAGGACAGAGAAACTTCTGGGTATGGGGGTGTGCCTCCAAAGCTAAGACAGCGTCAGAAGTGTCCTGCTTTGGGTGAGTAGACGAAGATGAAGGCTTTCGTTTGTTTCTGGCCATGGAAAGAGGCGGGAAAAAAAGAAACAGTAAATGAGAATTATACACAGTAGAAAGGATTCAGCAGCAGTAAACCAAGGCGTGAGGGAAAAATCTTCAGCTTGAAGGAGAGCATCTCTCTCTAGTTTCTCTCTCTAGTTTACTTCACTTCTACTGAGAGCTCTTTCTTTTTTTTTGATCAAATGTAAGAAGTATATAGATCAAAAAGAGCAAGGCAAGCTTGCAGTACAAGCTGGAAACCAGCAAAACATTACAAACACCAGCCAAGGGAACAGGATCCCTTTACCAACCAAGCAAAAGCTACTAACAAGATAAACAGCAAGCCTAAATAGCAGAACAGAACAGCATGTGGGGATAGGCTCCCACCGAGCTAAAGAGAAAATACAACCAGAATAAACAAACCTTCTTAACTGAAGGAAACTGGAGCAACCAATAATTACCGAAAATAAATACAGAAAAAGCCAGCAAACAAGAATTTAAAAGCAGTGGGCCCAGCAGCATAAGGGATGATGAAGAACCAAGATGCATGAACCATGCATTGACGTAAGGAAAGCATGGCCAAAATAACTCCCGAGAAGAGCACAGTTGGACCCTGCACATACGACAAAGAGAAACACAAAGAGCGGCGACAACCAGCAAATCCAAGTCAAACA
>NC_084853.1:3853302-3858302 GCF_951802175.1 Populus nigra
GCGATGAGTCTGGACGGACTGGATAGTCCAAGGCTCGACGAGAAAGACCGCAGGTTGAGACACTGGGGCAGTGGCAGCCCGCGGGACAGTGTCGGCAGATTCGGCAGCACAGATTTGTGCGGCTGCAGGTTCGTCGGGGAAAATCAGCAGCGCAGATTTTCTGACGAGCATGGGTTGGACGCTGGACTGTCCAGGCCAGGCAGGAAAATTTGTGGAGGGGACACGCTGACGAAACAGCGCTGGTTCAGGCACGGCGGGCAGTGCTGGAATCGGCAGCGCCGACGAAATCGGCAAAGTCGGCAGAATCGGCAGCGGGTGCTGGCGATGGGTCTGGACGGGCTGGATAGTCCAAGGCTCGACGAGAAAGACCGCAGGTTGAGACACTGGGGCAGTGGCAGCCCGCGGGACAGTGTTGACAGATTCGGCAGCGCAGATTTGTGCGGCTGCTGGTTCGTCGGGGAAAAGCGGCAGCGCAGATTTTTCGACGAGACGCTGGACTGTCCAGGCCAGGCAGGAAAATTTGTGGAGGGGACACGCTGACGAAACAGCGTTGGTTCAGGCACGGCGGGCAGTGCTGGAATCGGCAGCGCCGACGAAATCGGCAAAGTCGGCAGAATCGGCAGCGGGTGCTGGCGATGAGTCTGGAAGGACTGGATAGTCCAAGGCTCGACGAGAAAGACCGCAGGTTGAGACACTGGGGCAGTGGCAGCCCGCGGGACAGTGTCGGCAGATTCGGCAGCACAGATTTGTGCGGCTGCAGGTTCGTCGGGGAAAATCGGCAGCGCAGATTTTCTGACGAGCATGGGCTGGACGCTGGACTGTCCAGGCAAGGCAGGAAAATTTGTGGAGGGGACACGCTGACGAAACAGCGCTGGTTCAGGCACGGCGGGCAGTGCTGGAATCGGCAGCGCCGACGAAATCGGCAAAGTCGGCAGAATCGGCAGCGGGTGCTGGCGATGGGTCTGGACGGGCTGGATAGTCCAAGGCTCGACGAGAAAGACCGCAGGTTGAGACACTGGGGCAGTGGCAGCCCGCGGGACAGTGTTGGCAGATTCGGCAGCGCAGATTTGTGCGGCTGCAGGTTCGTCGGGGAAAATCGGCAGCGCAGATTGTCTGACGAGCATGGGCTGGACGCTGGACTGTCCAGGCCAGGCAGGAAAAGTCGTCAAGGGGACACGCTGACGAAACAGCGCTGGTTCAGGCACGGCGGGCAGTGCTGGAATCGGCAGCGCCGACGAAATCGGCAAAGTCGGCAGAATCGGCAGCGGGTGCTGGCGATGGGTCTGGACGGGCTGGATAGTCCAAGGCTCGACGAGAAAGACCGCAGGTTGAGACACTGGGGCAGTGGCAGCCCACGGGACAGTGTCGGCAGATTCGGCAGCGCAGATTTTTGCGGCTGCAGGTTCGTCGGGGAAAATCGGCAGCGCAGATTTTCTGACGAGCATGGGCTGGACGATGGACTGTCCAGGCCAGGCAGGAAAATTTGTGGAGGGGACACGCTGACGAAACAGCGCTGGTTCAGGCACGGCGGGCAGTGCTGGAATCGACAGCGCCGACGAAATCGGCAAAGTCGGCAGAATCGGCAGCGGGTGCTGGCGATGGGTCTGGACGGGCTGGATAGTCCAAGGCTCGACGAGAAAGACCGCAGGTTGAGACACTGGGGCAGTGGCAGCCCGCGGGACAGTGTTGGCAGATTCGGCAGCGTAGATTTGTGCGGCTGCTGGTTCGTCGGGGAAAAGCGGCAGCGCAGATTTTTCGACGAGACGCTGGACTGTCCAGGCCAGGCAGGAAAATTTGTGGAGGGGACACGCTGACGAAACAGCGCTGGTTCAGGCACTGCGGGCAGTGCTGGAATCGGCAGCGCCGACGAAATCGGCAAAGTCGGCAGAATCGGCAGCGGGTGCTGGCGATGGGTCTGGACGGGCTGGATAGTCCAAGGCTCGACGAGAAAGACCGCAGGTTGAGACACTGGGGCAGTGGCAGCCCGCGGGACAGTGTTGGCAGATTCGGCAGCGCAGATTTGTGCGGCTGCAGGTTCGTCGGGGAAAATCGGCAGCGCAGATTGTCTGACGAGCATGGGCTGGACGCTGGACTGTCCAGGCCAGGCAGGAAAAGTCGTCGAGGGGACACGCTGACGAAACAGCGCTGGTTCAGGCACGGCGGGCAGTGCTGGAATCGGCAGCGCCGACGAAATCGGCAAAGTCGGCAGAATCGGCAGCGGGTGCTGGCGATGGGTCTGGACGGGCTGGATAGTCCAAGGCTCGACGAGAAAGACCGCAGGTTGAGACACTGGGGCAGTGGCAGCCCGCGGGACAGTGTCGGCAGATTCGGCAGCGCAGATTTGTGCGGCTGCTGGTTCGTCGGGGAAAAGCGGCAGCGCAGATTTTTCGACGAGACGCTGGACTGTCCAGGCCAGGCAGGAAAATTTGTGGAGGGGACACGCTGACGAAACAGCGATGGTTCAGGCACGGCGGGCAGTGCTGGAATCGGCAGCGCCGACGAAATCGGCAAAGTCGGCAGAATCGGCAGCAGGTGCTGGCGATGAGTCTGGACGGACTGGATAGTCCAAGGCTCGACGAGAAAGACCGCAGGTTGAGACACTGGGGCAGTGGCAGCCCGCGGGACAGTGTCGGCAGATTCGGCAGCACAGATTTGTGCGGCTGCAGGTTCGTCGGGGAAAATCGGCAGCGCAGATTTTCTGACGAGCATGGGTGGACGCTGGACTGTCCAGGCCAGGCAGGAAAATTTGTGGAGGGGACACGCTGACGAAACAGCGCTGGTTCAGGCACGGCGGGCAGTGCTGGAATCGGCAGCGCCGACGAAATCGGCAAAGTCGGCAGAATCGGCAGCGGGTGCTGGCGATGGGTCTGGACGGGCTGGATAGTCCAAGGCTCGACGAGAAAGACCGCAGGTTGAGACACTGGGGCAGTGGCAGCCCGCGGGACAGTGTTGACAGATTCGGCAGCGCAGATTTGTGCGGCTGCTGGTTCGTCGGGGAAAAGCGGCAGCGCAGATTTTTCGACGAGACGCTGGACTGTCCAGGCCAGGCAGGAAAATTTGTGGAGGGGACACGCTGACGAAACAGCGTTGGTTCAGGCACGGCGGGCAGTGCTGGAATCGGCAGCGCCGACGAAATCGGCAAAGTCGGCAGAATCGGCAGCGGGTGCTGGCGATGAGTCTGGAAGGACTGGATAGTCCAAGGCTCGACGAGAAAGACCGCAGGTTGAGACACTGGGGCAGTGGCAGCCCGCGGGACAGTGTCGGCAGATTCGGCAGCACAGATTTGTGCGGCTGCAGGTTCGTCGGGGAAAATCGGCAGCGCAGATTTTCTGACGAGCATGGGCTGGACGCTGGACTGTCCAGGCCAGGCAGGAAAATTTGTGGAGGGGACACGCTGACGAAACAGCGCTGGTTCAGGCACGGCGGGCAGTGCTGGAATCGGCAGCGCCGACGAAATCGGCAAAGTCGGCAGAATCGGCAGCGGGTGCTGGCGATGGGTCTGGACGGGCTGGATAGTCCAAGGCTCGACGAGAAAGACCGCAGGTTGAGACACTGGGGCAGTGGCAGCCCGCGGGACAGTGTTGGCAGATTCGGCAGCGCAGATTTGTGCGGCTGCAGGTTCGTCGGGGAAAATCGGCAGCGCAGATTGTCTGACGAGCATGGGCTGGACGCTGGACTGTCCAGGCCAGGCAGGAAAAGTCGTCAAGGGGACACGCTGACGAAACAGCGCTGGTTCAGGCACGGCGGGCAGTGCTGGAATCGGCAGCGCCGACGAAATCGGCAAAGTCGGCAGAATCGGCAGCGGGTGCTGGCGATGGGTCTGGACGGGCTGGATAGTCCAAGGCTCGACGAGAAAGACCGCAGGTTGAGACACTGGGGCAGTGGCAGCCCACGGGACAGTGTCGGCAGATTCGGCAGCGCAGATTTTTGCGGCTGCAGGTTCGTCGGGGAAAATCGGCAGCGCAGATTTTCTGACGAGCATGGGCTGGACGATGGACTGTCCAGGCCAGGCAGGAAAATTTGAGGAGGGGACACGCTGACGAAACAGCGCTGGTTCAGGCACGGCGGGCAGTGCTGGAATCGACAGCGCCGACGAAATCGGCAAAGTCGGCAGAATCGGCAGCGGGTGCTGGCGATGGGTCTGGACGGGCTGGATAGTCCAAGGCTCGACGAGAAAGACCGCAGGTTGAGACACTGGGGCAGTGGCAGCCCGCGGGACAGTGTTGGCAGATTCGGCAGCGTAGATTTGTGCGGCTGCTGGTTCGTCGGGGAAAAGCGGCAGCGCAGATTTTTCGACGAGACGCTGGACTGTCCAGGCCAGGCAGGAAAATTTGTGGAGGGGACACGCTGACAAAACAGCGCTGGTTCAGGCACTGCGGGCAGTGCTGGAATCGGCAGCGCCGACGAAATCGGCAAAGTCGGCAGAATCGGCAGCGGGTGCTGGCGATGGGTCTGGACGGGCTGGATAGTCCAAGGCTCGACGAGAAAGACCGCAGGTTGAGACACTGGGGCAGTGGCAGCCCGCGGGACAGTGTTGGCAGATTCGGCAGCGCAGATTTGTGCGGCTGCAGGTTCGTCGGGGAAAATCGGCAGCGCAGATTGTCTGACGAGCATGGGCTGGACGCTGGACTGTCCAGGCCAGGCAGGAAAAGTCGTCGAGGGGACACGCTGACGAAACAGCGCTGGTTCAGGCACGGCGGGCAGTGCTGGAATCGGCAGCGCCGACGAAATCGGCAAAGTCGGCAGAATCGGCAGCGGGTGCTGGCGATGGGTCTGGACGGGCTGGATAGTCCAAGGCTCGACGAGAAAGACCGCAGGTTGAGACACTGGGGCAGTGGCAGCCCGCGGGACAGTGTCGGCAGATTCGGCAGCGCAGATTTGTGCGGCTGCTGGTTCGTCGGGGAAAAGCGGCAGCGCAGATTTTTCGACGAGACGCTGGACTGTCCAGGCCAGGCAGGAAAATTTGTGGAGGGGACACGCTGACGAAACAGCGATGGTTC
>NC_084853.1:3865802-3868302 GCF_951802175.1 Populus nigra
CTTCAGTCTTAGGGAGACAAACCGTGCTCCAAGCCACCAGTGCAGTTTTGTTCCTAGAGGCAGAACCTGTCCACAAGAAATTACGACATATACTATTGATTTGTTTGAGCACAGTATCAGGGACAGGAAAGATGTTGAGCCAGAATTGAACCATGCCATATAAAACAGACTTAAGCAGCTCCACTCTGCCAGCATAGCTGAGGTGCTTCCCTAGCCAACATTGGATGGCCGACTCAAGCTTATGGAGAAGTGGAGAGTATTGACTGGTAAGGAGTCTGTGAGGGCTGAGGGGAACACCTAGGTAGCGGAAAGGAAATGACCCTTCAACAAACCCAGTATCAGAGAGAATAAGTTGCTTCATGTTGGCTGACACACCTCCAAAAAATATAGAGGATTTGCTGGCATTAATGTCCAGCCCTGAGGTTCTCCCAAAGACGGCCAGATGCTGAAACAACGTGGCAACCGAATGCCTATCTCCCCTTGAAAGCAGAATAACATCATCAGCAAATGCCAGGTGACAAATACCAAGAGAAGCACACTGCGGGTGGAAGCGAAAACCAGGAGACAGAGAAGCCATGTGGAGCATCCGGGAGAGATATTCCATGCAAACAATAAAAAGATAAGGGGATAGTGGATCACCTTGACGAACGCCATTCATCCCATGGAAAAAACCATAAATGCTTCCATTAACAGCTACAGAGTAAGAGGCTGTTTCGACACATAGCATAACTAAGTGGACAAAGCGACTTGGAAACCCAAGCAACAACAACAGGTGGCGGAGAAAAGGCCATTGAACTGAGTCAAATGCTTTCCTGAAATCAATCTTCAGCATGCATCGAGGAGAAGTCCGTTTACGTTCATAGTTTCGAAGGAGCTCTTGAAGTAGATGAATGTTATCTGCCATCAAACGACCCCCTAGAAAGGCATTCTGCATCGGACTAATAATAGAAGCAAGAGCATGGGATAGCCTCACAGCAAGAATCTTTGCAATCACCTTGTATATGACATTACAACAGGAAATCGGACGAAAATCAGAAGCAGATGTAGCATTGGCGGATTTGGGAATAAGGGCAATAATGCAGTGATTAATTTGTTTGAGAAGAGCACCCGACTCAAAGAAATCCCGCACAGCAAGACAAAAATCCTGACCAACAACATCCCAAGACTTTTTGAAAAAACAGGAGGAGAATCCATCAGGCCCTGGGGCTTTGTCATCATCGATAGCAAAGAGAGCATGTTTGATGTCCGCATCTGACACTGGAGCAAGAAGAGAAGAAATAGAAGCAGTGTCCAGGCAAGGGCCATGCTGAATAACATTAACATCCAGGGGGAGAGTGTCCTTTGAGGAACCAAGCAACTGACTATAATAGTCCACAAAGACAGCCCCGATTTCATCCATAGAAGAAGTGAGAGAGCCATTGCTGCGTTGAATGGCAGGAATAAAATTCTGCTCGTGCTTCCTATTCATGAGGGCATGGAAGAAGGAAGTGCCTTTATCACTCTCCCTAAAAAATTTGCACTTAAGCTTTTGGGAAAAGAACTGATGTTCAGCTGCCTTAAGATGCAGAAGATGCTGGCGTAGCTGCATGTCCACTTCATGAAGTTGAGTATTCCTCCGATCATTAGAGAAAAGAGTTTGATGTGCATCCAGGGCAGCTTCAGCACGAGCAACCCTCTCAGAAATGTGGCTGTAATGAAGATTATTGAGCTCCCGTAGAGGCCCCTTAAGATGTTTCAAGCGCTTACAGAGAATGAACATGGGAGTCCCTTGGACTGCATAATGCCAGTTATCTGCAACCAACTCCAAGAAACTAGCATGGTTAGACCACATATTAAAGAATTTGAAGTACTTCTTTCCCATCAGTTGCCGAGAGTGGAAAGAAACAGTGACAGGAGAATGATCAGAGAATGCACCAGGATTGTCAAAGTGAACATGAACGGATGAGTGATCAAAAAACCAAAAAGGATTGACAAGGGCACGGTCAAGTTTACTCCAAACTCTGCCATTAGACCATGTGAAGTGACAACCAGAGTAATTTAAATCAGTTAACCCAAGATCAGAGCAGCACTTTCTGAAATCAGCAGTTTCATAGTTGGACACAGGCTCCCCATGATGCTTGTCTGCTTGAGAAAGAAGAGAATTAAAGTCCCCTAAAACAAGCCAAGGGAAATGGGGACTCCAGTTCCTCAAATCAGACCAAAGAGATCTCCTAGCTGTGACAGTGTTAAGCCCATAAACAAAAGAAGCATAAAACTTGAACTGATGAACCAAGCTATATATTAAAACATGGAGGCCTTGAGATGAAAAATCAATTAAGTCAACATTGACCGTATCAGGGTTCCAAAGAACAACTATTCTAGCTGTTGAGGCCGCAGCTGCATTGGTCAAAGCCTTCCATTTTTTCAATCGAAATTTCTGCATCAAAGCCACTTTAGACAAAACCAATTTGGTCTCCAAAAGACCACAAACATCTAGTTTATTCTTCCGCATGAGGTTGGC
>NC_084853.1:3875802-3878302 GCF_951802175.1 Populus nigra
CGGCAGCCATGCCAACAGGGGGGAATCGGCAGCGCAGATTTTTCGACGAACATGGGCTGGACGCTGGACTGGCCGGGCCATGCAGGAAAATTCATCGAGGGGACACGCTGAAGAAACAGCGCTGGTTTAGACACGGTGGGCGCAGTGTTGGAATCGGCAGCGCCGATGAAACCGGCAAAGTCGGCAGAATTGGCAGCGGGTGCTGGCGATGGGTCTGGACGGGCTGGATAGTCCAAGGCTCGACGAGAAAGACCGCAGGTTGAGACACTGGGGCAGTGGCAGCCCGCGGGACAGTGTCGGCAGATTCGGCAGCGCAGATTTGTGCGGCTGCAGGTTCGTCGGGGAAAATCGGCAGCGCAGATTTTGCGACGAACATGGGCTGGGCGATGGACTGTCCAGGCCAGGCAGGAAAATTTGTCGAGGGGACACGCTGACGAAACAGCGCTGGTTCAGGCACGGCGGGCAGTGTTGGAATCGGCAGCGCAGATTTTTCGACGAACAGGGGCTGGACTGGCCGGGCCAGGCAGGAAAATTCGTCAGGGGGGCACGCTGACGAAAAGAGGGGCTGCCGCGTGGAAAATCGGCAGCGCAGATTTTTCGACGAACAGGGGCTGGACGCTGGACTGGGCCAGGCAGGAAAATTCGTCAGGGGGGCACGCTGACGAAAACAGGGGCTGCCGCGTGGAATGGCAGCCTACACGCAGATGCGAATTCGGCAGCGCACGATGGCTTGAGCAGGTCATGGGTTCGACTTGGCGCGATCTGAAACCTGGACGAGGGACTGTCGACGCTGGACGAGCCAGCGCGGTGGCCTGTCGTGCCCCGTTCAGGGGGGGCCTGCCGCGGAGACAGCCCTCGCGGGCTCGACAGCGCAGGCCAGCGTCCCCGACGTCGCTGGCCGCGGCAGGCGAGCTGCCGGGGTTCCCGCATTCCTACAAGAAAACGTCGTGCTTTCCACATGAAACCAATCCAGTAAAATCAGCCATATTTTTATGAGGCTGCCCACTGAATTTGGGGTCATTCCGGGCCGGTTCCTAGTTTTGCGGATTTACTCGATTTCTAATGGTAGGAAAATTAAAACAAATACTTCCCGACCTCGAAAAATTCTGGGAAAATTAATGAAGGTGGATTGGATTTTTGCCAACCTCTGTGCAAAATTTCAGCTCAAAATACCAAGAAATGAATTTTTTAGAGGGGGGGTGACAGCTGGGACCTAGTAGTGTCTCCCCCTGCCAGAGCTGCAATGACACTTATTGCTCTTTAGGGAGCCACCAGGCCGGCGCCCCTCAAAGACCACACGCGCCCGCCCGCGCTGGGCGCTGGGGCGCTGGGGCCTGAGGGCCTGGGGCCCTTGGGGGCCCTTGGGCGCTTGGGCGCGCGCGCGCGGCCCCCACAGCCATGCCGCGCTGCGCGACGCGCGGACAGCCCCTGCTGGCTTGCTCTCTCGCCCGCGGGGGGGCTGCCTTCGGGCCCTGGCCCCCCGCGTTCTGGCCTGCCCCCTGCGTGGGAGAGGCTAGGCGCTGCAGGGGCCAGCCCGACGTCGCTGGCCGCGGCAGGCGACAGCCCGACATCGCTGGCCGCGGCAGGGGCCAGCCCGACGTCGCTGGCCGCGGCAGGCGACAGCCCCTGCTGGCTTGCTCTCTCGCCCGCGGGGGGGCTGCCTTCGGGCCCTGGCCCCCCGCGTTCTGGCCTGCCCCCCGCGTGGGAGAGGCTAGGCGCTGCAGGGGCCAGCCCGACGTCGCTGGCCGCGGCAGGCGACAGCCCCTGCTGGCTTGCTCTCTCGCCCGCGGGGGGGCTGCCTTCGGGCCTTGGCCCCCCGCGCTCTGGCCTGCCCCCCGCGTGGGAGAGGCTAGGCGCTGCAGGGGCCAGCCCGACGTCGCTGGCCGCGGCAGGCGAGCCGCCGGGGTTCCCGCATTCCTACAACAAAACGTCGTGCTTTCCACATGAAATCAATCCAGTAAAATCAGCCATATTTTTATGAGGCTGCCCACTGAATTTGGGGTCATTCCGAGCCGGTTCCTATTTTTTCCGATTTCCTCGATTTTTAATGGTAGGAAAATAAAAAAAAATACTTCCCGACCTCGAAAAATTCTGGAAAAATTAATAAAGTTGGATTGGATTTTTGCCAACCTCTGTGCAAAATTTCAGCTCAAAATACCAAGAAATGAATTTTTTAGAGGGGGGGTGACAGCTGGGACCTAGTAGTGTCTCCCCCTGCCAGAGCTTCAATGACACTTATTGCTCTTTAGGGGGGTGCCCCCTGACTGGCCATGGGGCGCGCTGGCCTGGCGCCCATAGGCCTGCCGCGGGGGATATGTGGGCTGTTGCTAAACTCGGACTAAGGTGGGGGGCCTCATGGCCCGAAGTATTGCCGGCATCGATGGCCCGTTTTCCGGCCGGCGACGACCCGATTCCGGCCACCGTCTTCGGGACCCGCTCCAAGCCGTCGGGCGCGTTGGGGCTGCTTATCCGCGGCGTGGGCGTGGCATTCATTTGCCGT
>NC_084853.1:3890802-3893302 GCF_951802175.1 Populus nigra
CTGACGAAACAATGCTGGTTTGGATGCAGGGGGTAGTGTTGGAATCGGCAGCGCGGACAAAATCGGCAAAGTCGACAAAAAAGACTGTTGGTCTGGACATCGGGGCAGCGGCAGCCATGCCGACAGGGGGGGAAATCGGCAGCGCAGATTTGTGCAGCTGCAGGTTCGTCGGGGAAATCGGCAGCGCAGATTTTTCGATGAACATGGGCTGGAAGATGGACTGTCCAGGCCAGGCAGGGAAATACGTCAAGGGGACACGCTGACGAAACAGCGCTGGTTTAGACACGGTGGGTGCAGTGTTGGAATCGGCAGCGCCGACGAAATCGGCAAAGTCGGCAGAATCGGCAGCGGGTGCTGGCGATGAGTCTGGACGATTTATAGTCCAGGGCTTGATGGAAAAGACTGTTGGTCCAGACAATGGGGCAGTGGCAGCGCTGATTTGTGCAGCTGCAGGTTCGTCGGGGAAAATCGGCAGCGCAGATTTTTCGACGAACAGGGGCTGGGCGCTGGACTGGCCAGGCAGGAAAATTCGTCAGGGGGCCACGCTGACGAAAACAGGGGCTGCGGAGTGGAAAATCGGCAGCGCAGATTTTTCGACGAACAGGGGCTGGACCGGCCGGGCCAGGCAGGAAAATTCGTCAGGGGGGCACGCTGACGAAAAGAGGGGCTGCCGCGTGGAAAATCGGCAGCGCAGATTTTTCGACGAACAGGGGCTGGACCGGCCGGGCCAGGCAGGAAAATTCGTCAGGGGGGCACGCTGACGAAAAGAGGGGCTGCCGCGTGGAAAATCGGCAGCGCAGATTTTTCGACGAACAGGGGCTGGACCGGCCGGGCCAGGCAGGAAAATTCGTCAGGGGGGCACGCTGACGAAAAGAGGGGCTGCCGCGTGGAAAATCGGCAGCGCAGATTTTTCGACGAACATTCGTCAGGGGGGCACGCTGAGGAAAACAGGGGCTGCCGCGTGGAAAATCGGCAGCGCAGATTTTTCGACGAACATTCGTCAGGGGGGCACGCTGAGGAAAACAGGGGCTGCCGCGTGGAAAATCGGCAGCGCAGATTTTTCGACGAACAGGGGCTGGATGCTGGACCGGCCGGGCCAGGCAGGAAAATTCGTCAGGGGGGCACGCTGACGAAAAGAGGGGCTGCCGCGTGGAAAATCGGCAGCGCAGATTTTTCGACGAACAGGGGCTGGACTGGCCGGGCCAGGCAGGAAAATTCGTCAGGGGGGCACGCTGACGAAAAGAGGGGCTGCCGCGTGGAAAATCGGCAGCGCAGATTTTTCGACGAACAGGGGCTGGACGCTGGACTGGGCCAGGCAGGAAAATTCGTCAGGGGGGCACGCTGACGAAAACAGGGGCTGCCGCGTGGAATGGCAGCCTACACGCAGATGCGAATTCGGCAGCGCACGATGGCTTGAGCAGGTCATGGGTTCGACTTGGCGCGATCTGAAAACCTGGACGAGGGACTGTCGACTCTGGACGAGCCAGCGCGGTGGCCTGTCGTGCCCCGTTCAGGGGGGGCCTGCCGCGGAGACAGCCCTCGCGGGCTCGACAGCGCAGGCCAGCGTCCCCGACGTCGCTGGCCGCGGCAGGCGAGCTGCCGGGGTTCCCGCATTCCTACAAGAAAACGTCGTGCTTTCCACATGAAACCAATCCAGTAAAATCAGCCATATTTTTATGAGGCTGCCCACTGAATTTGGGGTCATTCCGGGCCGGTTCCTAGTTTTGCGGATTTACTCGATTTCTAATGGTAGGAAAATTAAAACAAATACTTCCCGACCTCGAAAAATTCTGGGAAAATTAATGAAGGTGGATTGGATTTTTGCCAACCTCTGTGCAAAATTTCAGCTCAAAATACCAAGAAATGAATTTTTTAGAGGGGGGGTGACAGCTGGGACCTAGTAGTGTCTCCCCCTGCCAGAGCTGCAATGACACTTATTGCTCTTTAGGGAGCCACCAGGCCGGCGCCCCTCAAAGACCACACGCGCCCGCCCGCGCTGGGCGCTGGGGCGCTGGGGCCTGAGGGCCTGGGGCCCTTGGGCGCTTGGGCGCGCGCGCGCGGCCCCCGCAGCCATGCCGCGCTGCGCGACGCGCGGACAGCCCCTGCTGGCTTGCTCTCTCGCCCGCGGGGGGGCTGCCTTCGGGCCCTGGCCTGCCCCCTGCGTGGGAGAGGCTAGGCGCTGCAGGGGCCAGCCCGACGTCGCTGGCCGCGGCAGGCGACAGCCCGACATCGCTGGCCGCGGCAGGGGCCAGCCCGACGTCGCTGGCCGCGGCAGGCGACAGCCCCTGCTGGCTTGCTCTCTCGCCCGCGGGGGGGCTGCCTTCGGGCCCTGGCCCCCCGCGTTCTGGCCTGCCCCCCGCGTGGGAGAGGCTAGGCGCTGCAGGGGCCAGCCCGACGTCGCTGGCCGCGGCAGGCGACAGCCCCTGCTGGCTTGCTCTCTCGCCCGCGGGGGGGCTGCCTTCGGGCCCTGGCCCCCCGCGCTCTGGCCTGCCCCCCGCGT
>NC_084853.1:3903302-3905802 GCF_951802175.1 Populus nigra
GGGGAAGAGCTGACGAAACAATGCTGGTTTGGATGCAGGGGGTAGTGTTGGAATCGGCAGCGCGGACAAAATCGGCAAAGTCGACAAAAAAGACTGTTGGTCTGGACATCGGGGCAGCGGCAGCCATGCCGACAGGGGGGGAAATCGGCAGCGCAGATTTGTGCAGCTGCAGGTTCGTCGGGGAAATCGGCAGCGCAGATTTTTCGATGAACATGGGCTGGAAGATGGACTGTCCAGGCCAGGCAGGGAAATTCGTCAGGGGGCCACGCTGACGAAAACAGGGGCTGCGGAGTGGAAAATCGGCAGCGCAGATTTTTCGACGAACAGGGGCTGGACCGGCCGGGCCAGGCAGGAAAATTCGTCAGGGGGGCACGCTGACGAAAAGAGGGGCTGCCGCGTGGAAAATCGGCAGCGCAGATTTTTCGACGAACAGGGGCTGGACCGGCCGGGCCAGGCAGGAAAATTCGTCAGGGGGGCACGCTGACGAAAAGAGGGGCTGCCGCGTGGAAAATCGGCAGCGCAGATTTTTCGACGAACATTCGTCAGGGGGGCACGCTGACGAAAAGAGGGGCTACCGCGTGGAAAATCGGCAGCGCAGATTTTTCGACGAACATTCGTCAGGGGGGCACGCTGAGGAAAACAGGGGCTGCCGTGTGGAAAATCGGCAGCGCAGATTTTTCGACGAACATTCGTCAGGGGGGCACGCTGAGGAAAACAGGGGCTGCCGCGTGGAAAATCGGCAGCGCAGATTTTTCGACGAACAGGGGCTGGATGCTGGACCGGCCGGGCCAGGCAGGAAAATTCGTCAGGGGGGCACGCTGACGAAAAGAGGGGCTGCCGCGTGGAAAATCGGCAGCGCAGATTTTTCGACGAACAGGGGCTGGACTGGCCGGGCCAGGCAGGAAAATTCGTCAGGGGGGCACGCTGACGAAAAGAGGGGCTGCCGCGTGGAAAATCGGCAGCGCAGATTTTTCGACGAACAGGGGCTGGACGCTGGACTGGGCCAGGCAGGAAAATTCGTCAGGGGGGCACGCTGACGAAAACAGGGGCTGCCGCGTGGAATGGCAGCCTACACGCAGATGCGAATTCGGCAGCGCACGATGGCTTGAGCAGGTCATGGGTTCGACTTGGCGCGATCTGAAACCTGGACGAGGGACTGTCGACGCTGGACGAGCCAGCGCGGTGGCCTGTCGTGCCCCGTTCAGGGGGGGCCTGCCGCGGAGACAGCCCTCGCGGGCTCGACAGCGCAGGCCAGCGTCCCCGACGTCGCTGGCCGCGGCAGGCGAGCTGCCGGGGTTCCCGCATTCCTACAAGAAAACGTCGTGCTTTCCACATGAAACCAATCCAGTAAAATCAGCCATATTTTTATGAGGCTGCCCACTGAATTTGGGGTCATTCCGGGCCGGTTCCTAGTTTTGCGGATTTACTCGATTTCTAATGGTAGGAAAATTAAAACAAATACTTCCCGACCTCGAAAAATTCTGGGAAAATTAATGAAGGTGGATTGGATTTTTGCCAACCTCTGTGCAAAATTTCAGCTCAAAATACCAAGAAATGAATTTTTTAGAGGGGGGGTGACAGCTGGGACCTAGTAGTGTCTCCCCCTGCCAGAGCTGCAATGACACTTATTGCTCTTTAGGGAGCCACCAGGCCGGCGCCCCTCAAAGACCACACGCGCGCGCGCGCCCGCCCGCGCTGGGCGCTGGGGCGCTGGGGCCTGAGGGCCTGGGGCCCTTGGGCGCTTGGGCGCGCGCGCGCGGCCCCCGCAGCCATGCCGCGCTGCGCGACGCGCGGACAGCCCCTGCTGGCTTGCTCTCTCGCCCGCGGGGGGGCTGCCTTCGGGCCCTGGCCCCCCGCGTTCTGGCCTACCCCCTGCGTGGGAGAGGCTAGGCGCTGCAGGGGCCAGCCCGACGTCGCTGGCCGCGGCAGGCGACAGCCCGACATCGCTGGCCGCGGCAGGGGCCAGCCCGACGTCGCTGGCCGCGGCAGGCGACAGCCCCTGCTGGCTTGCTCTCTCGCCCGCGGGGGGGCTGCCTTCGGGCCCTGGCCCCCCGCGTTCTGGCCTGCCCCCCGCGTGGGAGAGGCTAGGCGCTGCAGGGGCCAGCCCGACGTCGCTGGCCGCGGCAGGCGACAGCCCCTGCTGGCTTGCTCTCTCGCCCGCGGGGGGGCTGCCTTCGGGCCTTGGCCCCCCGCGCTCTGGCCTGCCCCCCGCGTGGGAGAGGCTAGGCGCTGCAGGGGCCAGCCCGACGTCGCTGGCCGCGGCAGGCGAGCCGCCGGGGTTCTCGCATTCCTACAACAAAACGTCGTGCTTTCCACATGAAATCAATCCAGTAAAATCAGCCATATTTTTATGAGGCTGCCCACTGAATTTGGGGTCATTCCGAGCCGGTTCCTATTTTTTCCGATTTCCTCGATTTTTAATGGTAGGAAAATAAAAAAAAATACTTCCCGACCTCGAAAAATTCTGGAAAAATTAATAAAGTTGGATTGGATTTTTGCC
>NC_084853.1:3915802-3920802 GCF_951802175.1 Populus nigra
ATAGTCCAAGGCTCGACGAGAAAGACTGCTGGTTTAGACACTGGGGCAGTGGCAGCCCGCGGGACAGTGTCGGCAGATTCGGCAGCGCAGATTTGTGCGGCTGCAGGTTCGTCGGGGAAAAGCGGCAGCGCAGATTTTGCGACGAACATGGGCTGGGCGATGGACTGTCCAGGCCAGGCAAGAAAATTTGTCGAGGGGACACGCTGACGAAACAGCGCTGGTTCAGGCACGGCGGGCAGTGTTGGAATCGGCAGCGCCGACGAAATCGGCAAAGTCGGCAGAATCGGCAGCGCAGATTTTTCGACGAACACGGGCTGGACGGTGGACTGTCCAGGCCAGGCAGGAAAATTCGTCGAGGGGACACGCTGACGAAACAGCGCTGGTTCAGACACGGTGGGCGCAGTGTTGGAATCGGCAGCGCCGAGAAAATCGGCAAAGTCGGAAAATCGGCAGCAGGTGCTGGCGATGAGTCAGGACGGACTGGATAGTCCAAGGCTCGATGAGAAAGACCGTTGGTTTAGACACTGGGGCAGTGGCAGCCCGCGGGGCAGTGTCGGCAGATTCGGCAGCAGTGTCTGCCGATTCGGCAGCGTTGGCTTGTTGGCGCGGGGGGCCGATGCGAGTGGGGACTTGGGCAGCGGGCAGTGAAAGCAAGAGTTTCCCCGATGCTGCCGGGAAAAACGCTCCCCGGGATGGCCGGGTGAGATGACCCGGCGGCCCGCGACGGGTCATTCAATTCCATGCCCCGTCAACATAACTCCCGATGTACTGTTTGCTTTTTCGGAAGAAGAGATCCATCCCCCCATCCTCGGCCAGCCAAAAACGCTCCAATTAATGGCCGGGTGAGATGACCCGGCGGCCCGCGACGCGTCATTCAAATCACTGCCCTATCGGCTACAACTGCTGATGGGTGGGATTAGAGGCCTGCCATGGTGGTGAGGGGCGGCGAGGACCGTGAAAGCTAGAGTTTTTCAGAGGCTGCCGGGAAAAAGGCCCCTCGGGTGGCGGGGTGCGAGGACCAGGCGCGTCATTCAATTCTCTTCCCTATCAACTTGGCTCCCGTTGGCGGGATTGGAGGCCTACTGTTTGTTACAGGGCTAAAATCGTCAGGGGAAGAGCTGACGAAACAATGCTGGTTTGGATGCAGGGGGTAGTGTTGGAATCGGCAGCGCGGACAAAATCGGCAAAGTCGACAAAAAAGACTGTTGGTCTGGACATCGGGGCAGCGGCAGCCATGCCGACAGGGGGGGAAATCGGCAGCGCAGATTTGTGCAGCTGCAGGTTCGTCGGGGAAATCGGCAGCGCAGATTTTTCGATGAACATGGGCTGGAAGATGGACTGTCCAGGCCAGGCAGGGAAATACGTCAAGGGGACACGCTGACGAAACAGCGCTGGTTTAGACACGGTGGGTGCAGTGTTGGAATCGGCAGCGCCGACGAAATCGGCAAAGTCGGCAGAATCGGCAGCGGGTGCTGGCGATGAGTCTGGACGATTTATAGTCCAAGGCTTGATGGAAAAGACTGTTGGTCCAGACAATGGGGCAGTGGCAGCGCTGATTTGTGCAGCTGCAGGTTCGTCGGGGAAAATCGGCAGCGCAGATTTTTCGACGAACAGGGGCTGGGCGCTGGACTGGCCGGGCCAGGCAGGAAAATTCGTCAGGGGGCCACGCTGACGAAAACAGGGGCTGCGGAGTGGAAAATCGGCAGCGCAGATTTTTCGACGAACAGGGGCTGGACCGGCCGGGCCAGGCAGGAAAATTCGTCAGGGGGGCACGCTGACGAAAAGAGGGGCTGCCGCGTGGAAAATCGGCAGCGCAGATTTTTCGACGAACAGGGGCTGGACCGGCCGGGCCAGGCAGGAAAATTCGTCAGGGGGGCACGCTGACGAAAAGAGGGGCTGCCGCGTGGAAAATCGGCAGCGCAGATTTTTCGACGAACAGGGGCTGGACCGGCCGGGCCAGGCAGGAAAATTCGTCAGGGGGGCACGCTGACGAAAAGAGGGGCTGCCGCGTGGAAAATCGGCAGCGCAGATTTTTCGACGAACATTCGTCAGGGGGGCACGCTGAGGAAAACAGGGGCTGCCGCGTGGAAAATCGGCAGCGCAGATTTTTCGACGAACATTCGTCAGGGGGGCACGCTGAGGAAAACAGGGGCTGCCGCGTGGAAAATCGGCAGCGCAGATTTTTCGACGAACAGGGGCTGGATGCTGGACCGGCCGGGCCAGGCAGGAAAATTCGTCAGGGGGGCACGCTGACGAAAAGAGGGGCTGCCGCGTGGAAAATCGGCAGCGCAGATTTTTCGACGAACAGGGGCTGGACCGGCCGGGCCAGGCAGGAAAATTCGTCAGGGGGGCACGCTGACGAAAGGAGGGGCTGCCGCGTGGAAAATCGGCAGCGCAGATTTTTCGACGAACAGGGGTTGGACCGGCCGGGCCAGGCAGGAAAATTCGTCAGGGGGGCACGCTGACGAAAAGAGGGGCTGCCGCGTGGAAAATCGGCAGCGCAGATTTTTCGACGAACATTCGTCAGGGGGGCACGCTGAGGAAAACAGGGGCTGCCGCGTGGAAAATCGGCAGCGCAGATTTTTCGACGAACATTCGTCAGGGGGGCACGCTGAGGAAAACAGGGGTGCCGCGTGGAAAATCGGCAGCGCAGATTTTTCGACGAACAGGGGCTGGATGCTGGACCGGCCGGGCCAGGCAGGAAAATTCGTCAGGGGGGCACGCTGACGAAAAGAGGGGCTGCCGCGTGGAAAATCGGCAGCGCAGATTTTTCGACGAACAGGGGCTGGACTGGCCGGGCCAGGCAGGAAAATTCGTCAGGGGGGCACGCTGACGAAAAGAGGGGCTGCCGCGTGGAAAATCGGCAGCGCAGATTTTTCGACGAACAGGGGCTGGACTGGCCGGGCCAGGCAGGAAAATTCGTCAGGGGGGCACGCTGACGAAAAGAGGGGCTGCCTCGTGGAAAATCGGCAGCGCAGATTTTTCGACGAACAGGGGCTGGACGCTGGACTGGGCCAGGCAGGAAAATTCGTCAGGGGGGCACGCTGACGAAAACAGGGGCTGCCGCGTGGAATGGCAGCCTACACGCAGATGCGAATTCGGCAGCGCACGATGGCTTGAGCAGGTCATGGGTTCGACTTGGCGCGATCTGAAACCTGGACGAGGGACTGTCGACGCTGGACGAGCCAGCGCGGTGGCCTGTCGTGCCCCGTTCAGGGGGGGCCTGCCGCGGAGACAGCCCTCGCGGGCTCGACAGCGCAGGCCAGCATCCCCGACGTCGCTGGCCGCGGCAGGCGAGCTGCCGGGGTTCCCGCATTCCTACAAGAAAACGTCGTGCTTTCCACATGAAACCAATCCAGTAAAATCAGCCATATTTTTATGAGGCTGCCCACTGAATTTGGGGTCATTCCGGGCCGGTTCCTAGTTTTGCGGATTTACTCGATTTCTAATGGTAGGAAAATTAAAACAAATACTTCCCGACCTCGAAAAATTCTGGGAAAATTAATGAAGGTGGATTGGATTTTTGCCAACCTCTGTGCAAAATTTCAGCTCAAAATACCAAGAAATGAATTTTTTAGAGGGGGGGTGACAGCTGGGACCTAGTAGTGTCTCCCCCTGCCAGAGCTGCAATGACACTTATTGCTCTTTAGGGAGCCACCAGGCCGGCGCCCCTCAAAGACTACACGCGCGCGCGCGCCCGCCCGCGCTGGGCGCTGGGGCGCTGGGGCCTGAGGGCCTGGGGCCCTTGGGGGCCCTTGGGCGCTTGGGCGCGCGCGCGCGGCCCCCGCAGCCATGCCGCGCTGCGCGACGCGCGGACAGCCCCTGCTGGCTTGCTCTCTCGCCCGCGGGGGGGCTGCCTTCGGGCCCTGGCCCCCCGCGTTCTGGCCTGCCCCCTGCGTGGGAGAGGCTAGGCGCTGCAGGGGCCAGCCCGACGTCGCTGGCCGCGGCAGGCGACAGCCCCTGCTGGCTTGCTCTCTCGCCCGCGGGGGGGCTGCCTTCGGGCCCTGGCCCCCCGCGTTCTGGCCTGCCCCCCGCATGGGAGAGGCTAGGCGCTGCAGGGGCCAGCCCGACGTCGCTGGCCGCGGCAGGCGACAGCCCCTGCTGGCTTGCTCTCTCGCCCGCGGGGGGGCTGCCTTCGGGCCCTGGCCCCCCGCGTTCTGGCCTGCCCCCCGCGTGGGAGAGGCTAGGCGCTGCAGGGGCCAGCCCGACGTCGCTGGCCGCGGCAGGCGAGCCGCCGGGGTTCCCGCATTCCTACAACAAAACGTCGTGCTTTCCACATGAAATCAATCCAGTAAAATCAGCCATATTTTTATGAGGCTGCCCACTGAATTTGGGGTCATTCCGAGCCGGTTCCTATTTTTTCCGATTTCCTCGATTTTTAATGGTAGGAAAATAAAAAAAAATACTTCCCGACCTCGAAAAATTCTGGAAAAATTAATAAAGTTGGATTGGATTTTTGCCAACCTCTGTGCAAAATTTCAGCTCAAAATACCAAGAAATGAATTTTTGAGAGGGGGGGTGACAGCTGGGACCTAGTAGTGTCTCCCCCTGCCAGAGCTTCAATGACACTTATTGCTCTTTAGGGGGGTGCCCCCTGACTGGCCATGGGGCGCGCTGGCCTGGCGCCCATAGGCCTGCCGCGGGGGATATGTGGGCTGTTGCTAAACTCGGACTAAGGTGGGGGGCCTCATGGCCCGAAGTATTGCCGGCATCGATGACCCGTTTTCCGGCCGGCGACGACCCGATTCCGGCCACCGTCTTCGGGACCCGCTCCAAGCCGTCGGGCGCGTTGGGGCTGCTTATCCGCGGCGTGGGCGTGGCATTCATTTGCCGTGCTTGTGCCAAGGTGCTGGCAGCTGCTGCGCGGCTGTCTGCTTGCCGCGACGTCACGGCGGCGGTGGCCGCTGCCCCTGCTCGCAAGTCGGAGGCCTGGCCGACGTGGCTGGTGCGGACCGCCGAGCTTGGGGATTGCGAGGAGAGCTCTACGCTGGCGTGGGCGT
>NC_084853.1:3928302-3930802 GCF_951802175.1 Populus nigra
AATCGGCAAAGTCGGCAGAATCGGCAGCGCAGATTTTTCGACGAACACGGGCTGGACGGTGGACTGTCCAGGCCAGGCAGGAAAATTCGTCGAGGGGACACGCTGACGAAACAGCGCTGGTTCAGACACGGTGGGCGCAGTGTTGGAATCGGCAGCGCCGAGAAAATCGGCAAAGTCGGCAGAATCGGCAGCAGGTGCTGGCGATGAGTCAGGACGGACTGGATAGTCCAAGGCTCGATGAGAAAGACCGCTGGTTTAGACACTGGGGCAGTGGCAGCCCGCGGGGCAGTGTCGGCAGATTCGGCAGCAGTGTCTGCCGATTCGGCAGCGTTGGCTTGTTGGCGCGGGGGGCCGATGCGAGTGGGGACTTGGGCAGCGGGCAGTGAAAGCAAGAGTTTCCCCGATGCTGCCGGGAAAAACGCTCCCCGGGATGGCCGGGTGAGATGACCCGGCGGCCCGCGACGGGTCATTCAATTCCATGCCCCGTCAACATAACTCCCGATGTACTGTTTGCTTTTTCGGAAGAAGAGATCCATCCCCCCATCCTCGGCCAGCCAAAAACGCTCCAATTAATGGCCGGGTGAGATGACCCGGCGGCCCGCGACGCGTCATTCAAATCACTGCCCTATCGGCTACAACTGCTGATGGGTGGGATTAGAGGCCTGCCATGGTGGTGAGGGGCGGCGAGGACCGTGAAAGCTAGAGTTTTTCAGAGGCTGCCGGGAAAAAGGCCCCTCGGGTGGCGGGGTGTGAGGACCAGGCGCGTCATTCAATTCTCTTCCCTATCAACTTGGCTCCCGTTGGCGGGATTGGAGGCCTACTGTTTGTTACAGGGCTAAAATCGTCAGGGGAAGAGCTCACGAAACAGTGCTGGTTTGGATGCAGGGGGTAGTGTTGGAATCGGCAGCGCGGACAAAATCGGCAAAGTCGACAAAAAAGACTGTTGGTCTGGACATCGGGGCAGCGGCAGCCATGCCGACAGGGGGGGAAATCGGCAGCGCAGATTTGTGCAGCTGCAGGTTCGTCGGGGAAATCGGCAGCGCAGATTTTTCGATGAACATGGGCTGGAAGATGGACTGTCCAGGCCAGGCAGGGAAATACGTCAAGGGGACACGCTGACGAAACAGCGCTGGTTTAGACACGGTGGGTGCAGTGTTGGAATCGGCAGCGCCGACGAAATCGGCAAAGTCGGCAGAATCGGCAGCGGGTGCTGGCGATGAGTCTGGACGATTTATAGTCCAGGGCTTGATGGAAAAGACTGTTGGTCCAGACAATGGGGCAGTGGCAGCGCGGATTTGTGCAGCTGCAGGTTCGTCGGGGAAAATCGGCAGCGCAGATTTTTCGACGAACAGGGGCTGGGCGCTGGACGGGCCGGGCCAGGCAGGAAAATTCGTCAGGGGGCCACGCTGACGAAAAGAGGGGCTGCGGAGTGGAAAATCGGCAGCGCAGATTTTTCGACGAACAGGGGCTGGACCGGCCGGGCCAGGCAGGAAAATTCGTCAGGGGGGCACGCTGACGAAAAGAGGGGCTGCCGCGTGGAAAATCGGCAGCGCAGATTTTTCGACGAACAGGGGCTGGACCGGCCGGGCCAGGCAGGAAAATTCGTCAGGGGGGCACGCTGACGAAAAGAGGGGCTGCCGCGTGGAAAATCGGCAGCGCAGATTTTTCGACGAACATTCGTCAGGGGGGCACGCTGACGAAAAGAGGGGCTGCCGCGTGGAAAATCGGCAGCGCAGATTTTTCGACGAACAGGGGCTGGATGCTGGACCGGCCGGGCCAGGCAGGAAAATTCGTCAGGGGGGCACGCTGACGAAAAGAGGGGCTGCCGCGTGGAAAATCGGCAGCGCAGATTTTTCGACGAACAGGGGCTGGACTGGCCGGGCCAGGCAGGAAAATTCGTCAGGGGGGCACGCTGACGAAAAGAGGGGCTGCCGCGTGGAAAATCGGCAGCGCAGATTTTTCGACGAACAGGGGCTGGATGCTGGACTGGGCCAGGCAGGAAAATTCGTCAGGGGGGCACGCTGACGAAAACAGGGGCTGCCGCGTGGAATGGCAGCCTACACGCAGATGCGAATTCGGTAGCGCACGATGGCTTGAGCAGGTCATGGGTTCGACTTGGCGCGATCTGAAACCTGGACGAGGGACTGTCGACGCTGGACGAGCCAGCGCGGTGGCCTGTCGTGCCCCGTTCAGGGGGGGCTTGCCGCGGAGACAGCCCTCGCGGGCTCGACAGCGCAGGCCAGCGTCCCCGACGTCGCTGGCCGCGGCAGGCGAGCTGCCGGGGTTCCCGCATTCCTACAAGAAAACGTCGTGCTTTCCACATGAAACCAATCCAGTAAAATCAGCCATATTTTTATGAGGCTGCCCACTGAATTTGGGGTCATTCCGGGCCGGTTCCTAGTTTTGCGGATTTACTCGATTTCTAATGGTAGGAAAATTAAAACAAATACTTCCCGACCTCGAAAAATTCTGGGAAAATTAATGAAGGTGGATTGGATTT
>NC_084853.1:3940802-3943302 GCF_951802175.1 Populus nigra
GAGAAAGACTGCTGGTTTAGACACTGGGGCAGTGGCAGCCCGCGGGACAGTGTCGGCAGATTCGGCAGCGCAGATTTGTGCGGCTGCAGGTTCGTCGGGGAAAATCGGCAGCGCAGATTTTGCGACGAACATGGGCTGGGCGATGGACTGTCCAGGCCAGGCAGGAAAATTTGTCGAGGGGACACGCTGACGAAACAGCGCTGGTTCAGGCACGGCGGGCAGTGTTGGAATCGGCAGCGCCGACGAAATCGGCAAAGTCGGCAGAATCGGCAGCGCAGATTTTTCGACGAACACGGGCTGGACGGTGGACTGTCCAGGCCAGGCAGGAAAATTCGTCGAGGGGACACGCTGACGAAACAGCGCTGGTTCAGACACGGTGGGCGCAGTGTTGGAATCGGCAGCGCCGAGAAAATCGGCAAAGTCGGCAGAATCGGCAGCAGGTGCTGGCGATGAGTCAGGACGGACTGGATAGTCCAAGGCTCGATGAGAAAGACCGCTGGTTTAGACACTGGGGCAGTGGCAGCCCGCGGGGCAGTGTCGGCAGATTCGGCAGCAGTGTCTGCCGATTCGGCAGCGTTGGCTTGTTGGCGCGGGGGGCCGATGCGAGTGGGGACTTGGGCAGCGGGCAGTGAAAGCAAGAGTTTCCCCGATGCTGCCGGGAAAAACGCTCCCCGGGATGGCCGGGTGAGATGACCCGGCGGCCCGCGACGGGTCATTCAATTCCATGCCCCGTCAACATAACTCCCGATGTACTGTTTGCTTTTTCGGAAGAAGAGATCCATCCCCCCATCCTCGGCCAGCCAAAAACGCTCCAATTAATGGCCGGGTGAGATGACCCGGCGGCCCGCGACGCGTCATTCAAATCACTGCCCTATCGGCTACAACTGCTGATGGGTGGGATTAGAGGCCTGCCATGGTGGTGAGGGGCGGCGAGGACCGTGAAAGCTAGAGTTTTTCAGAGGCTGCCGGGAAAAAGGCCCCTCGGGTGGCGGGGTGCGAGGACCAGGCGCGTCATTCAATTCTCTTCCCTATCAACTTGGCTCCCGTTGGCGGGATTGGAGGCCTACTGTTTGTTACAGGGCTAAAATCGTCAGGGGAAGAGCTGACGAAACAATGCTGGTTTGGATGCAGGGGGTAGTGTTGGAATCGGCAGCGCGGACAAAATCGGCAAAGTCGACAAAAAAGACTGTTGGTCTGGACATCGGGGCAGCGGCAGCCATGCCGACAGGGGGGGAAATCGGCAGCGCAGATTTGTGCAGCTGCAGGTTCGTCGGGGAAATCGGCAGCGCAGATTTTTCGATGAACATGGGCTGGAAGATGGACTGTCCAGGCCAGGCAGGGAAATACGTCAAGGGGACACGCTGACGAAACAGCGCTGGTTTAGACACGGTGGGTGCAGTGTTGGAATCGGCAGCGCCGACGAAATCGGCAAAGTCGGCAGAATCGGCAGCGGGTGCTGGCGATGAGTCTGGACGATTTATAGTCCAGGGCTTGATGGAAAAGACTGTTGGTCCAGACAATGGGGCAGTGGCAGCGCGGATTTGTGCAGCTGCAGGTTCGTCGGGGAAAATCGGCAGCGCAGATTTTTCGACGAACAGGGGCTGGACCGGCCGGGCCAGGCAGGAAAATTCGTCAGGGGGGCACGCTGACGAAAACAGGGGCTGCGGAGTGGAAAATCGGCAGCGCAGATTTTTCGACGAACAGGGGCTGGACCGGCCGGGCCAGGCAGGAAAATTCGTCAGGGGGGCACGCTGACGAAAAGAGGGGCTGCCGCGTGGAAAATCGGCAGCGCAGATTTTTCGACGAACAGGGGCTGGACCGGCCGGGCCAGGCAGGAAAATTCGTCAGGGGGGCACGCTGACGAAAAGAGGGGCTGCCGCGTGGAAAATCGGCAGCGCAGATTTTTCGACGAACAGGGGCTGGACCGGCCGGGCCAGGCAGGAAAATTCGTCAGGGGGGCACGCTGACGAAAAGAGGGGCTGCCGCGTGGAAAATCGGCAGCGCAGATTTTTCGACGAACATTCGTCAGGGGGCCACGCTGACGAAAAGAGGGGCTGCCGCGTGGAAAATCGGCAGCGCAGATTTTTCGACGAACATTCGTCAGGGGGGCACGCTGAGGAAAACAGGGGCTGCCGCGTGGAAAATCGGCAGCGCAGATTTTTCGACGAACATTCGTCAGGGGGGCACGCTGAGGAAAACAGGGGCTGCCGCGTGGAAAATCGGCAGCGCAGATTTTTCGACGAACAGGGGCTGGATGCTGGACCGGCCGGGCCAGGCAGGAAAATTCGTCAGGGGGGCACGCTGACGAAAAGAGGGGCTGCCGCGTGGAAAATCGGCAGCGCAGATTTTTCGACGAACAGGGGCTGGACTGGCCGGGCCAGGCAGGAAAATTCGTCAGGGGGGCACGCTGACGAAAAGAGGGGCTGCCGCGTGGAAAATCGGCAGCGCAGATTTTTCGACGAACAGGGGCTGGACGCTGGACTGGGCCAGGCAGGAAAAT
>NC_084853.1:3948302-3950802 GCF_951802175.1 Populus nigra
ACCAGCCAACAGCAGAATTGCCAAGCAAATAAGGCCACATGCAAAGGTAGGTAAAGCCCTTTCATCATCACATTCAGAGAACAAACCATAGCCAATCAGAAGCTCCCACTCAGCAAAATTAAATGGAAAGTCATGCAGGGACCCTGCAAAAAAATGAGCCATGCACGTCCACCTCTCAACCAGCCAAAAGCAGCAGCCAACTTTGACTCCTGGATGAAAGGACGTGGAAGCACCATGCAGCTAAGGAGATGCAGCCAATCATAGGACAGCAGAGCATGCCATGCAGTTAAGGAGATGCAGCCTTCCAGCATTTAACACGCCATGCAGAGACGTGGAGAGGCAACCAGCCATGCAGCAAACACAAACAAAGACCAGCCAAAAAGAGCAACAGTAAGACATGGAAATGCAGTCAATCAGACAGCAAAAAGCCAGTGCAACCATGCACGTGAAAACTACAAAACAAGAAACTCATTAGGAGCTGTAGCAGAGAAGCCAAAGCAGCAGGATCACGACTACTGCCATTAGAGGCACAACACTGTTATCACATCCAAAAGAGAGATCACCAGGCAACATTAATGGGTGTGTGAATTTTCTCGTGGAAATGCAGAACCATGAAGAAAAGAATTTGGAATTTCCGAAAGACAAGGTCAGGTAAGGTACTCTTGCCCTCAAAAATTCTTTTGTTCCTCTCCTCCCATATCAAGTATACTATCATGCTGAGAGAGGCTCTGCGCATTCTTGCCTCTAAATTCTTCTTTCTTGAAGGCAAACCTCTCACTGCACTCTTGAGAGTGGCCATACGCTTGTTTAATTTCAGCCAGGCTTTAACCTTGTTCCAAAGAGAAGATGTCCAAGTGCAACCGAAAAACAAATGACCATGGCTCTCCTCTTCCTGTGTACAAAAGGTGCAAAATGTGTCAGTGGGAATGAACCTCAGTCTATCTCTGGTTCGGAGCTTCCCAAGCATAGCTAGCCACAATATGAAGTTGCATCTGGGCAGAGACCATTGCTCCCAAACTATCTTCTCCCATGGAACAGCTGAACTTTGGGGCCTAAGAGAAGCATAGGCATTAGAAGTAAATCCACCTTCTCTCCGCTCCCAGTCGGCCATTAGATCAATGACTACTAGATGACTCCCATAGCTCTGGACAAGCTGGTTCTTGAGAAGAACGATAGACTTCCACAGTGGTGATGAAGCTTTAGGAATCTGAACATTCCAAATGGAGTTGGCATGTAAATAGTAGTGGTGTATCCATTGTATCCAGATGGAATCCTGCTTCTGGTGGATGTTCCAGAGCTGTTTGGCAAGGAAACTGTTGTTACTGATTTGAATATTAAGCAGACCCAATCCTCCCTCATTCTTTGGCAGGCAAACCGTTTTCCATGCCACAAGAGCAGACTTACTTCGGCATATATCTCCTGTCCACAGGAAGTTTCGACAGAGACAGGTAATTTGTCTGATGACAGCACATGGCATAGGAAAAATGCTAACCCAAAATTGCACCATACCATATAAAACTGACTTAATAAGCTCCAGCCTACCAGCGTATGTAAGATGTTTACCCACCCATGCTTGAATAGTTGCTTCTAACTTGTGGAGAAGCGGTGAGAACTGACTTGCAAGAAGCCTGTGTGGGCTGAGAGGCACACCAAGATACCTGAAAGGAAAGGAGCCTTCAGAGAAGCCAGTGTCTAGCAAAATGGCTTGCTTCAGACTTACAGCAACACCACCAAAATAAATGGACGATTTGGAAGTATTGATATCCAAGCCAGATGTTTGCACGAAGAGCACTAGTTGCTGGAGGAGAATTTGAACTGAACACCTATCCCCTCGGCATAGCAGCATAACGTCATCAGCAAAAGAAAGATGGGTAATGCCAAGGGGCTTGCATTTCGGGTGGAAATGGAATGAAGGATTCTGGGATACTAAGCTGAGCATCCTAGTGAAATATTCCATGCAAGTGATGAATAAATATGGCGACAGGGGATCCCCTTGCCGCACCCCACATTTACCAGGGAAAAACCCAAACAGCTCCCCATTGACAGCCACTGAATATGAAGCTGTTTCCACGCAAGTCATCACCAGATGAACAAATCTAGCAGGGAAGCCAAGGAGAAGAAGTAGTTGCCGTAGGAATGTCCATTGGACTGAGTCAAAGGCTTTCCTGAAATCAATTTTTATAAGGCATCTAGGGGAGGCTCTTTTCCTTTCATATTGCCTAAGAAGCTCCTGCAAAAGATTAATATTATCAGCCATCCGACGACCACCTAGGAAAGCATTTTGCAAGGGGCTGATGATGCCATCAAGAGCATGCCCCAATCTGTCAGCTAGGATTTTTGAAATGATTTTGTAAACAACGTTACAGCAGGAAATGGGCCTGAAGTCACTAGCTGTAGTAACATGAGCAGATTTCGGCACCAGTGCGATGATAGAATGGTTAATCTGTTTTAGAAGCTGCCCTGATTGGAAAAAATCTTGCACTGCAACACAAAGATCCTG
>NC_084853.1:3960802-3965802 GCF_951802175.1 Populus nigra
GAAATCGGCAAAGTCGGCAGAATCGGCAGCGGGTGCTGGCGATGAGTCTGGACGGGCTGGATAGTCCAAGGCTCGACGAGAAAGACTGCTGGCTTAGACACTGGGGCAGTGGCAGCCCGCGGGACAGCGTCGGCAGATTCGGCAGCAGTGTCTGTTTCGGCAGCGTTGGCTCGGAATCGGCAGAGCCGGCGAAATCGGCAAAGTCGGCAGCAGGTGCTGACTGTGAGTCTGCACGATTTATGGTCCAGGGCTTGACGGAAAAGACTGTTGGTCCAGAAAAGGGGGCAGCGGCAGCCATGCCAACAGGGGGGAATCGGCAGCGCAGATTTTTCGACGAACATGGGCTGGACGCTGGACTGGCCGGGCCATGCAGGAAAATTCATCGAGGGGACACGCTGAAGAAACAGCGCTGGTTTAGACACGGTGGGCGCAGTGTTGGAATCGGCAGCGCCGATGAAACCGGCAAAGTCGGCAGAATTGGCAGCGGGTGCTGGCGATGGGTCTGGACGGGCTGGATAGTCCAAGGCTCGACGAGAAAGACCGCAGGTTGAGACACTGGGGCAGTGGCAGCCCGCGGGACAGTGTTGGCAGATTCGGCAGCGCAGATTTGTGCGGCTGCAGGTTCGTCGGGGAAAATCGGCAGCGCAGATTGTCTGACGAGCATGGGCTGGACGCTGGACTGTCCAGGCCAGGCAGGAAAAGTCGTCGAGGGGACACGCTGACGAAACAGCGCTGGTTCAGGCACGGCGGGCAGTGCTGGAATCGGCAGCGCCGACGAAATCGGCAAAGTCGGCAGAATCGGCAGCAGGTGCTGGCGATGAGTCTGGACGGGCTGGATAGTCCAAGGCTCGACGAGAAAGACTGCTGGCTTAGACACTGGGGCAGTGGCAGCCCGCGGGACAGCGTCGGCAGATTCGGCAGCAGTGTCTGTTTCGGCAGCGTTGGCTCGGAATCGGCAGAGCCGGCGAAATCGGCAAAGTCGGCAGCAGGTGCTGACTGTGAGTCTGCACGATTTATGGTCCAGGGCTTGACGGAAAAGACTGTTGGTCCAGAAAAGGGGGCAGCGGCAGCCATGCCAACAGGGGGGAATCGGCAGCGCAGATTTTTCGACGAACATGGGCTGGACGCTGGACTGGCCGGGCCATGCAGGAAAATTCATCGAGGGGACACGCTGAAGAAACAGCGCTGGTTTAGACACGGTGGGCGCAGTGTTGGAATCGGCAGCGCCGATGAAACCGGCAAAGTCGGCAGAATTGGCAGCGGGTGCTGGCGATGGGTCTGGACGGGCTGGATAGTCCAAGGCTCGACGAGAAAGACCGCAGGTTGAGACACTGGGGCAGTGGCAGCCCGCGGGACAGTGTCGGCAGATTCGGCAGAGCAGATTTGTGCGGCTGCAGGTTCGTCGGGGAAAATCGGCAGCGCAGATTTTGCGACGAACATGGGCTGGGCGATGGACTGTCCAGGCCAGGCAGGAAAATTTGTCGAGGGGACACGCTGACGAAACAGCGCTGGTTCAGGCACGGCGGGCAGTGTTGGAATCGGCAGCGCCGGCGAAATCGGCAAAGTCGGCAGAATCGGCAGCGCAGATTTTTCGACGAACATGGGCTGGACGCTGGACTGGCCGGGCCATGCAGGAAAATTCATCGAGGGGACACGCTGACGAAACAGCGCTGGTTCAGGCACGGCGGGCAGTGGTGGAATCGGCAGCGCCGACGAAATCGGCAAAGTCGGCAGAATCGGCAGCGGGTGCTGGCGATGGGTCTGGACGGGCTGGATAGTCCAAGGCTCGACGAGAAAGACTGCTGGTTTAGACACTGGGGCAGTGGCAGCCCGCGGGACAGTGTCGGCAGATTCGGCAGCGCAGATTTGTGCGGCTGCAGGTTCGTCGGGGAAAATCGGCAGCGCAGATTTTGCGACGAACATGGGCTGGGCGATGGACTGTCCAGGCCAGGCAGGAAAATTTGTCGAGGGGACACGCTGACGAAACAGCGCTGGTTCAGGCACGGCGGGCAGTGTTGGAATCGGCAGCGCCGACGAAATCGGCAAAGTCGGCAGAATCGGCAGCGCAGATTTTTCGACGAACACGGGCTGGACGGTGGACTGTCCAGGCCAGGCAGGAAAATTCGTCGAGGGGACACGCTGACGAAACAGCGCTGGTTCAGACACGGTGGGCGCAGTGTTGGAATCGGCAGCGCCGAGAAAATCGGCAAAGTCGGCAGAATCGGCAGCAGGTGCTGGCGATGAGTCAGGACGGACTGGATAGTCCAAGGCTCGATGAGAAAGACCGCTGGTTTAGACACTGGGGCAGTGGCAGCCCGCGGGGCAGTGTCGGCAGATTCGGCAGCAGTGTCTGCCGATTCGGCAGCGTTGGCTTGTTGGCGCGGGGGGCCGATGCGAGTGGGGACTTGGGCAGCGGGCAGTGAAAGCAAGAGTTTCCCCGATGCTGCCGGGAAAAACGCTCCCCGGGATGGCCGGGTGAGATGACCCGGCGGCCCGCGACGGGTCATTCAATTCCATGCCCCGTCAACATAACTCCCGATGTACTGTTTGCTTTTTCGGAAGAAGAGATCCATCCCCCCATCCTCGGCCAGCCAAAAACGCTCCAATTAATGGCCGGGTGAGATGACCCGGCGGCCCGCGACGCGTCATTCAAATCACTGCCCTATCGGCTACAACTGCTGATGGGTGGGATTAGAGGCCTGCCATGGTGGTGAGGGGCGGCGAGGACCGTGAAAGCTAGAGTTTTTCAGAGGCTGCCGGGAAAAAGGCCCCTCGGGTGGCGGGGTGCGAGGACCAGGCGCGTCATTCAATTCTCTTCCCTATCAACTTGGCTCCCGTTGGCGGGATTGGAGGCCTACTGTTTGTTACAGGGCTAAAATCGTCAGGGGAAGAGCTGACGAAACAATGCTGGTTTGGATGCAGGGGGTAGTGTTGGAATCGGCAGCGCGGACAAAATCGGCAAAGTCGACAAAAAAGACTGTTGGTCTGGACATCGGGGCAGCGGCAGCCATGCCGACAGGGGGGGAAAGCGGCAGCGCAGATTTGTGCAGCTGCAGGTTCGTCGGGGAAATCGGCAGCGCAGATTTTTCGATGAACATGGGCTGGAAGATGGACTGTCCAGGCCAGGCAGGGAAATACGTCAAGGGGACACGCTGACGAAACAGCGCTGGTTTAGACACGGTGGGTGCAGTGTTGGAATCGGCAGCGCCGACGAAATCGGCAAAGTCGGCAGAATCGGCAGCGGGTGCTGGCGATGAGTCTGGACGATTTATAGTCCAGGGCTTGATGGAAAAGACTGTTGGTCCAGACAATGGGGCAGTGGCAGCGCGGATTTGTGCAGCTGCAGGTTCGTCGGGGAAAATCGGCAGCGCAGATTTTTCGACGAACAGGGGCTGGACCGGCCGGGCCAGGCAGGAAAATTCGTCAGGGGGGCACGCTGACGAAAAGAGGGGCTGCGGAGTGGAAAATTCGTCAGGGGGGCACGCTGACGAAAAGAGGGGCTGCGGAGTGGAAAATCGGCAGCGCAGATTTTTCGACGAACAGGGGCTGGACCGGCCGGGCCAGGCAGGAAAATTCGTCAGGGGGGCACGCTGACGAAAAGAGGGGCTGCCGCGTGGAAAATCGGCAGCGCAGATTTTTCGACGAACAGGGGCTGGACCGGCCGGGCCAGGCAGGAAAATTCGTCAGGGGGGCACGCTGACGAAAAGAGGGGCTGCCGCGTGGAAAATCGGCAGCGCAGATTTTTCGACGAACAGGGGCTGGACCGGCCGGGCCAGGCAGGAAAATTCGTCAGGGGGGCACGCTGACGAAAAGAGGGGCTGCCGCGTGGAAAATCGGCAGCGCAGATTTTTCGACGAACATTCGTCAGGGGGCCACGCTGACGAAAAGAGGGGCTGCCGCGTGGAAAATCGGCAGCGCAGATTTTTCGACGAACATTCGTCAGGGGGGCACGCTGAGGAAAACAGGGGCTGCCGCGTGGAAAATCGGCAGCGCAGATTTTTCGACGAACATTCGTCAGGGGGGCACACTGAGGAAAACAGGGGCTGCCGCGTGGAAAATCGGCAGCGCAGATTTTTCGACGAACAGGGGCTGGATGCTGGACCGGCCGGGCCAGGCAGGAAAATTCGTCAGGGGGGCACGCTGACGAAAAGAGGGGCTGCCGCGTGGAAAATCGGCAGCGCAGATTTTTCGACGAACAGGGGCTGGACTGGCCGGGCCAGGCAGGAAAATTCGTCAGGGGGGCACGCTGACGAAAAGAGGGGCTGCCGCGTGGAAAATCGGCAGCGCAGATTTTTCGACGAACAGGGGCTGGACGCTGGACTGGGCCAGGCAGGAAAATTCGTCAGGGGGGCACGCTGACGAAAACAGGGGCTGCCGCGTGGAATGGCAGCCTACACGCAGATGCGAATTCGGCAGCGCACGATGGCTTGAGCAGGTCATGGGTTCGACTTGGCGCGATCTGAAACCTGGACGAGGGACTGTCGACGCTGGACGAGCCAGCGCGGTGGCCTGTCGTGCCCCGTTCAGGGGGGGCCTGCCGCGGAGACAGCCCTCGCGGGCTCGACAGCGCAGGCCAGCGTCCCCGACGTCGCTGGCCGCGGCAGGCGAGCTGCCGGGGTTCCCGCATTCCTACAAGAAAACGTCGTGCTTTCCACATGAAACCAATCCAGTAAAATCAGCCATATTTTTATGAGGCTGCCCACTGAATTTGGGGTCATTCCGGGCCGGTTCCTAGTTTTGCGGATTTACTCGATTTCTAATGGTAGGAAAATTAAAACAAATACTTCCCGACCTCGAAAAATTCTGGGAAAATTAATGAAGGTGGATTGGATTTTTGCCAACCTCTGTGCAAAATTTCAGCTCAAAATACCAAGAAATGAATTTTTTAGAGGGGGGGTGACAGCTGGGACCTAGTAGTGTCTCCCCCTGCCAGAGCTGCAATGACACTTATTGCTCTTTAGGGAGCCACCAGGCCGGCGCCCCTCAAAGACCACACGCGC
>NC_084853.1:3975802-3978302 GCF_951802175.1 Populus nigra
TGGCGATGAGTCAGGACGGACTGGATAGTCCAAGGCTCGATGAGAAAGACCGCTGGTTTAGACACTGGGGCAGTGGCAGCCCGCGGGGCAGTGTCGGCAGATTCGGCAGCAGTGTCTGCCGATTCGGCAGCGTTGGCTTGTTGGCGCGGGGGGCCGATGCGAGTGGGGACTTGGGCAGCGGGCAGTGAAAGCAAGAGTTTCCCCGATGCTGCCGGGAAAAACGCTCCCCGGGATGGCCGGGTGAGATGACCCGGCGGCCCGCGACGGGTCATTCAATTCCATGCCCCGTCAACATAACTCCCGATGTACTGTTTGCTTTTTCGGAAGAAGAGATCCATCCCCCCATCCTCGGCCAGCCAAAAACGCTCCAATTAATGGCCGGGTGAGATGACCCGGCGGCCCGCGACGCGTCATTCAAATCACTGCCCTATCGGCTACAACTGCTGATGGGTGGGATTAGAGGCCTGCCATGGTGGTGAGGGGCGGCGAGGACCGTGAAAGCTAGAGTTTTTCAGAGGCTGCCGGGAAAAAGGCCCCTCGGGTGGCGGGGTGCGAGGACCAGGCGCGTCATTCAATTCTCTTCCCTATCAACTTGGCTCCCGTTGGCGGGATTGGAGGCCTACTGTTTGTTACAGGGCTAAAATCGTCAGGGGAAGAGCTGACGAAACAATGCTGGTTTGGATGCAGGGGGTAGTGTTGGAATCGGCAGCGCGGACAAAATCGGCAAAGTCGACAAAAAAGACTGTTGGTCTGGACATCGGGGCAGCGGCAGCCATGCCGCCAGGGGGGGAAATCGGCAGCGCAGATTTGTGCAGCTGCAGGTTCGTCGGGGAAATCGGCAGCGCAGATTTTTCGATGAACATGGGCTGGAAGATGGACTGTCCAGGCCAGGCAGGGAAATACGTCAAGGGGACACGCTGACGAAACAGCGCTGGTTTAGACACGGTGGGTGCAGTGTTGGAATCGGCAGCGCCGACGAAATCGGCAAAGTCGGCAGAATCGGCAGCGGGTGCTGGCGATGAGTCTGGACGATTTATAGTCCAGGGCTTGATGGAAAAGACTGTTGGTCCAGACAATGGGGCAGTGGCAGCGCGGATTTGTGCAGCTGCAGGTTCGTCGGGGAAAATCGGCAGCGCAGATTTTTCGACGAACAGGGGCTGGACCGGCCGGGCCAGGCAGGAAAATTCGTCAGGGGGGCACGCTGACGAAAAGAGGGGCTGCGGAGTGGAAAATCGGCAGCGCAGATTTTTCGACGAACAGGGGCTGGACCGGCCGGGCCAGGCAGGAAAATTCGTCAGGGGGGCACGCTGACGAAAAGAGGGGCTGCCGCGTGGAAAATCGGCAGCGCAGATTTTTCGACGAACAGGGGCTGGACCGGCCGGGCCAGGCAGGAAAATTCGTCAGGGGGGCACGCTGACGAAAAGAGGGGCTGCCGCGTGGAAAATCGGCAGCGCAGATTTTTCGACGAACAGGGGCTGGACCGGCCGGGCCAGGCAGGAAAATTCGTCAGGGGGGCACGCTGACGAAAAGAGGGGCTGCCGCGTGGAAAATCGGCAGCGCAGATTTTTCGACGAACATTCGTCAGGGGGCCACGCTGACGAAAAGAGGGGCTGCCGCGTGGAAAATCGGCAGCGCAGATTTTTCGACGAACATTCGTCAGGGGGGCACGCTGAGGAAAACAGGGGCTGCCGCGTGGAAAATCGGCAGCGCAGATTTTTCGACGAACAGGGGCTGGATGCTGGACCGGCCGGGCCAGGCAGGAAAATTCGTCAGGGGGGCACGCTGACGAAAAGAGGGGCTGCCGCGTGGAAAATCGGCAGCGCAGATTTTTCGACGAACAGGGGCTGGACTGGCCGGGCCAGGCAGGAAAATTCGTCAGGGGGGCACGCTGACGAAAAGAGGGGCTGCCGCGTGGAAAATCGGCAGCGCAGATTTTTCGACGAACAGGGGCTGGACGCTGGACTGGGCCAGGCAGGAAAATTCATCAGGGGGGCACGCTGACGAAAACAGGGGCTGCCGCGTGGAATGGCAGCCTACACGCAGATGCGAATTCGGCAGCGCACGATGGCTTGAGCAGGTCATGGGTTCGACTTGGCGCGATCTGAAACCTGGACGAGGGACTGTCGACGCTGGACGAGCCAGCGCGGTGGCCTGTCGTGCCCCGTTCAGGGGGGGCCTGCCGCGGAGACAGCCCTCGCGGGCTCGACAGCGCAGGCCAGCGTCCCCGACGTCGCTGGCCGCGGCAGGCGAGCTGCCGGGGTTCCCCCATTCCTACAAGAAAACGTCGTGCTTTCCACATGAAACCAATCCAGTAAAATCAGCCATATTTTTATGAGGCTGCCCACTGAATTTGGGGTCATTCCGGGCCGGTTCCTAGTTTTGCGGATTTACTCGATTTCTAATGGTAGGAAAATTAAAACAAATACTTCCCGACCTCGAAAAATTCTGGGAAAATTAATGAAGGTGGATTGGATTTTTGCCAACCTCTGTGCAAAATTTC
>NC_084853.1:3988302-3990802 GCF_951802175.1 Populus nigra
CGCCGACGAAATCGGCAAAGTCGGCAGAATCGGCAGCGCAGATTTTTCGACGAACACGGGCTGGACGGTGGACTGTCCAGGCCAGGCAGGAAAATTCGTCGAGGGGACACGCTGACGAAACAGCGCTGGTTCAGACACGGTGGGCGCAGTGTTGGAATCGGCAGCGCCGAGAAAATCGGCAAAGTCGGCAGAATCGGCAGCAGGTGCTGGCGATGAGTCAGGACGGACTGGATAGTCCAAGGCTCGATGAGAAAGACCGCTGGTTTAGACACTGGGGCAGTGGCAGCCCGCGGGGCAGTGTCGGCAGATTCGGCAGCAGTGTCTGCCGATTCGGCAGCGTTGGCTTGTTGGCGCGGGGGGCCGATGCGAGTGGGGACTTGGGCAGCGGGCAGTGAAAGCAAGAGTTTCCCCGATGCTGCCGGGAAAAACGCTCCCCGGGATGGCCGGGTGAGATGACCCGGCGGCCCGCGACGGGTCATTCAATTCCATGCCCCGTCAACATAACTCCCGATGTACTGTTTGCTTTTTCGGAAGAAGAGATCCATCCCCCCATCCTCGGCCAGCCAAAAACGCTCCAATTAATGGCCGGGTGAGATGACCCGGCGGCCCGCGACGCGTCATTCAAATCACTGCCCTATCGGCTACAACTGCTGATGGGTGGGATTAGAGGCCTGCCATGGTGGTGAGGGGCGGCGAGGACCGTGAAAGCTAGAGTTTTTCAGAGGCTGCCGGGAAAAAGGCCCCTCGGGTGGCGGGGTGCGAGGACCAGGCGCGTCATTCAATTCTCTTCCCTATCAACTTGGCTCCCGTTGGCGGGATTGGAGGCCTACTGTTTGTTACAGGGCTAAAATCGTCAGGGGAAGAGCTGACGAAACAATGCTGGTTTGGATGCAGGGGGTAGTGTTGGAATCGGCAGCGCGGACAAAATCGGCAAAGTCGACAAAAAAGACTGTTGGTCTGGACATCGGGGCAGCGGCAGCCATGCCGACAGGGGGGGAAATCGGCAGCGCAGATTTGTGCAGCTGCAGGTTCGTCGGGGAAATCGGCAGCGCAGATTTTTCGATGAACATGGGCTGGAAGATGGACTGTCCAGGCCAGGCAGGGAAATACGTCAAGGGGACACGCTAACGAAACAGCGCTGGTTTAGACACGGTGGGTGCAGTGTTGGAATCGACAGCGCCGACGAAATCGGCAAAGTCGGCAGAATCGGCAGCGGGTGCTGGCGATGAGTCTGGACGATTTACAGTCCAGGGCTTGATGGAAAAGACTGTTGGTCCAGACAATGGGGCAGTGGCAGCGCGGATTTGTGCAGCTGCAGGTTCGTCGGGGAAAATCGGCAGCGCAGATTTTTCGACGAACAGGGGCTGGACCGGCCGGGCCAGGCAGGAAAATTCGTCAGGGGGGCACGCTGACGAAAAGAGGGGCTGCGGAGTGGAAAATCGGCAGCGCAGATTTTTCGACGAACAGGGGCTGGACCGGCCGGGCCAGGCAGGAAAATTCGTCAGGGGGGCACGCTGACGAAAAGAGGGGCTGCCGCGTGGAAAATCGGCAGCGCAGATTTTTCGACGAACAGGGGCTGGACCGGCCGGGCCAGGCAGGAAAATTCGTCAGGGGGGCACGCTGACGAAAAGAGGGGCTGCCGCGTGGAAAATCGGCAGCGCAGATTTTTCGACGAACAGGGGCTGGACCGGCCGGGCCAGGCAGGAAAATTCGTCAGGGGGGCACGCTGACGAAAAGAGGGGCTGCCGCGTGGAAAATCGGCAGCGCAGATTTTTCGACGAACATTCGTCAGGGGGCCACGCTGACGAAAAGAGGGGCTGCCGCGTGGAAAATCGGCAGCGCAGATTTTTCGACGAACATTCGTCAGGGGGGCACGCTGAGGAAAACAGGGGCTGCCGCGTGGAAAATCGGCAGCGCAGATTTTTCGACGAACATTCGTCAGGGGGGCACGCTGAGGAAAACAGGGGCTGCCGCGTGGAAAATCGGCAGCGCAGATTTTTCGACGAACAGGGGCTGGATGCTGGACCGGCCGGGCCAGGCAGGAAAATTCGTCAGGGGGGCACGCTGACGAAAAGAGGGGCTGCCGCGTGGAAAATCGGCAGCGCAGATTTTTCGACGAACAGGGGCTGGACTGGCCGGGCCAGGCAGGAAAATTCGTCAGGGGGGCACGCTGACGAAAAGAGGGGCTGCCGCGTGGAAAATCGGCAGCGCAGATTTTTCGACGAACAGGGGCTGGACGCTGGACTGGGCCAGGCAGGAAAATTCGTCAGGGGGGCACGCTGACGAAAACAGGGGCTGCCGCGTGGAATGGCAGCCTACACGCAGATGCGAATTCGGCAGCGCACGATGGCTTGAGCAGGTCATGGGTTCGACTTGGCGCGATCTGAAACCTGGACGAGGGACTGTCGACGCTGGACGAGCCAGCGCGGTGGCCTGTCGTGCCCCGTTCAGGGGGGGCCTGCCGCGGAGACAGCCCTCGCGGGCTCGACAGCGCAGGCCA
>NC_084853.1:4000802-4003302 GCF_951802175.1 Populus nigra
AGACACTGGGGCAGTGGCAGCCCGCGGGACAGTGTCGGCAGATTCGGCAGCGCAGATTTGTGCGGCTGCAGGTTCGTCGGGGAAAATCGGCAGCGCAGATTTTGCGACGAACATGGGCTGGGCGATGGACTGTCCAGGCCAGGCAGGAAAATTTGTCGAGGGGACACGCTGACGAAACAGCGCTGGTTCAGGCACGGCGGGCAGTGTTGGAATCGGCAGCGCCGACGAAATCGGCAAAGTCGGCAGAATCGGCAGCGCAGATTTTTCGACGAACACGGGCTGGACGGTGGACTGTCCAGGCCAGGCAGGAAAATTCGTCGAGGGGACACGCTGACGAAACAGCGCTGGTTCAGACACGGTGGGCGCAGTGTTGGAATCGGCAGCGCCGAGAAAATCGGCAAAGTCGGCAGAATCGGCAGCAGGTGCTGGCGATGAGTCAGGACGGACTGGATAGTCCAAGGCTCGATGAGAAAGACCGCTGGTTTAGACACTGGGGCAGTGGCAGCCCGCGGGGCAGTGTCGGCAGATTCGGCAGCAGTGTCTGCCGATTCGGCAGCGTTGGCTTGTTGGCGCGGGGGGCCGATGCGAGTGGGGACTTGGGCAGCGGGCAGTGAAAGCAAGAGTTTCCCCGATGCTGCCGGGAAAAACGCTCCCCGGGATGGCCGGGTGAGATGACCCGGCGGCCCGCGACGGGTCATTCAATTCCATGCCCCGTCAACATAACTCCCGATGTACTGTTTGCTTTTTCGGAAGAAGAGATCCATCCCCCCATCCTCGGCCAGCCAAAAACGCTCCAATTAATGGCCGGGTGAGATGACCCGGTGGCCCGCGACGCGTCATTCAAATCACTGCCCTATCGGCTACAACTGCTGATGGGTGGGATTAGAGGCCTGCCATGGTGGTGAGGGGCGGCGAGGACCGTGAAAGCTAGAGTTTTTCAGAGGCTGCCGGGAAAAAGGCCCCTCGGGTGGCGGGGTGCGAGGACCAGGCGCGTCATTCAATTCTCTTCCCTATCAACTTGGCTCCCGTTGGCGGGATTGGAGGCCTACTGTTTGTTACAGGGCTAAAATCGTCAGGGGAAGAGCTGACGAAACAATGCTGGTTTGGATGCAGGGGGTAGTGTTGGAATCGGCAGCGCGGACAAAATCGGCAAAGTCGACAAAAAAGACTGTTGGTCTGGACATCGGGGCAGCGGCAGCCATGCCGCCAGGGGGGGAAATCGGCAGCGCAGATTTGTGCAGCTGCAGGTTCGTCGGGGAAATCGGCAGCGCAGATTTTTCGATGAACATGGGCTGGAAGATGGACTGTCCAGGCCAGGCAGGGAAATACGTCAAGGGGACACGCTGACGAAACAGCGCTGGTTTAGACACGGTGGGTGCAGTGTTGGAATCGGCAGCGCCGACGAAATCGGCAAAGTCGGCAGAATCGGCAGCGGGTGCTGGCGATGAGTCTGGACGATTTATAGTCCAGGGCTTGATGGAAAAGACTGTTGGTCCAGACAATGGGGCAGTGGCAGCGCGGATTTGTGCAGCTGCAGGTTCGTCGGGGAAAATCGGCAGCGCAGATTTTTCGACGAACAGGGGCTGGACCGGCCGGGCCAGGCAGGAAAATTCGTCAGGGGGGCACGCTGACGAAAAGAGGGGCTGCGGAGTGGAAAATCGGCAGCGCAGATTTTTCGACGAACAGGGGCTGGACCGGCCGGGCCAGGCAGGAAAATTCGTCAGGGGGGCACGCTGACGAAAAGAGGGGCTGCCGCGTGGAAAATCGGCAGCGCAGATTTTTCGACGAACAGGGGCTGGACCGGCCGGGCCAGGCAGGAAAATTCGTCAGGGGGGCACGCTGACGAAAAGAGGGGCTGCCGCGTGGAAAATCGGCAGCGCAGATTTTTCGACGAACATTCGTCAGGGGGCCACGCTGACGAAAAGAGGGGCTGCCGCGTGGAAAATCGGCAGCGCAGATTTTTCGACGAACATTCGTCAGGGGGGCACGCTGAGGAAAACAGGGGCTGCCGCGTGGAAAATCGGCAGCGCAGATTTTTCGACGAACATTCGTCAGGGGGGCACGCTGAGGAAAACAGGGGCTGCCGCGTGGAAAATCGGCAGCGCAGATTTTTCGACGAACAGGGGCTGGATGCTGGACCGGCCGGGCCAGGCAGGAAAATTCGTCAGGGGGGCACGCTGACGAAAAGAGGGGCTGCCGCGTGGAAAATCGGCAGCGCAGATTTTTCGACGAACAGGGGCTGGACTGGCCGGGCCAGGCAGGAAAATTCGTCAGGGGGGCACGCTGACGAAAAGAGGGGCTGCCGCGTGGAAAATCGGCAGCGCAGATTTTTCGACGAACAGGGGCTGGACGCTGGACTGGGCCAGGCAGGAAAATTCGTCAGGGGGGCACGCTGACGAAAACAGGGGCTGCCGCGTGGAATGGCAGCCTACACGCAGATGCGAATTCGGCAGCGCACGATGGCTTGAGCAGGTCATGGGTTCGACTTGGCGCGATCTGA
>NC_084853.1:4013302-4020802 GCF_951802175.1 Populus nigra
GGAATCGGCAGCGCCGACGAAATCGGCAAAGTCGGCAGAATCGGCAGCGGGTGCTGGCGATGGGTCTGGACGGGCTGGATAGTCCAAGGCTCGACGAGAAAGACTGCTGGTTTAGACACTGGGGCAGTGGCAGCCCGCGGGACAGTGTCGGCAGATTCGGCAGCGCAGATTTGTGCGGCTGCAGGTTCGTCGGGGAAAATCGGCAGCGCAGATTTTGCGACGAACATGGGCTGGGCGATGGACTGTCCAGGCCAGGCAGGAAAATTTGTCGAGGGGACACGCTGACGAAACAGCGCTGGTTCAGGCACGGCGGGCAGTGTTGGAATCGGCAGCGCCGACGAAATCGGCAAAGTCGGCAGAATCGGCAGCGCAGATTTTTCGACGAACACGGGCTGGACGGTGGACTGTCCAGGCCAGGCAGGAAAATTCGTCGAGGGGACACGCTGACGAAACAGCGCTGGTTCAGACACGGTGGGCGCAGTGTTGGAATCGGCAGCGCCGAGAAAATCGGCAAAGTCGGCAGAATCGGCAGCAGGTGCTGGCGATGAGTCAGGACGGACTGGATAGTCCAAGGCTCGATGAGAAAGACCGCTGGTTTAGACACTGGGGCAGTGGCAGCCCGCGGGGCAGTGTCGGCAGATTCGGCAGCAGTGTCTGCCGATTCGGCAGCGTTGGCTTGTTGGCGCGGGGGGCCGATGCGAGTGGGGACTTGGGCAGCGGGCAGTGAAAGCAAGAGTTTCCCCGATGCTGCCGGGAAAAACGCTCCCCGGGATGGCCGGGTGAGATGACCCGGCGGCCCGCGACGGGTCATTCAATTCCATGCCCCGTCAACATAACTCCCGATGTACTGTTTGCTTTTTCGGAAGAAGAGATCCATCCCCCCATCCTCGGCCAGCCAAAAACGCTCCAATTAATGGCCGGGTGAGATGACCCGGCGGCCCGCGACGCGTCATTCAAATCACTGCCCTATCGGCTACAACTGCTGATGGGTGGGATTAGAGGCCTGCTGTCACAGTGTCAAATGTGCACAAGGTGCACGCTTCGGCTGGCTGGCCAAAACAAGGCCTGAGGGTGCTGGCAGCCATGCCATCAGTGCGAGAAATCGGCAGCGCAGATTTATGCGGCTGTAGGTTCGTCAAGGGAAAATCGGCAGCGAAGATTGTTGACGAACATGGGCTGGACGAGGGACTGTCCAAGCCTCGTCAGGAGGTAGGCTGACGAGAATTGGGGCTATCGCAGAATTCGGCAGCGTAGGCAGGAGCAGCCTGCACGCAGATGCGAATTCGGCAGCGCAGAGATTGGCAGCCTGCACGCATATGCGAATTCGGCAGCGCAGGCATTGGCAGCCTGCACGCAGATGCGGATTCGGCAGCGCGCAGCAACTTGTGCAAGTCAGGGGCTCGACTTGGCACGATTGGAAACTTGGGCGAGGGACTGTCCAAGGCATGGGAAAAGAGCTCTAGGCGCTGGGACGCGCCAACGAAGGCACACTGCCTAGAATTCGGCAGCGATGGATTGCGGCAGCCTTGCATAGGCAGGAATGGATTCGGCAGGCAGCATGCAATGGTCTATGCGAGTCTTTGAGCTTGTGACTTGGCATGGACGTGGGACTTAGGTGATGGACCTTCTAAGTCAGCAGCTGACGCAGCAGAAACTGGCAGCTGGGGCTGGCAAGCAGACAGCCCGAAAATGGGGGAAGTGGCAGCTTCATGGGAGGCAGAACATGGGAGCATAACTTGGGTGCTGGCCGGGCCACTATGTCCTGAAAACATGGGATAATGGGTGTGAGGTAGTGCTCCACCATGTCCTGAAAACATGGGAGCGTGGGGGAGAGGTAGTGCTCCACTAGTTCCTGAAAATGGGGGATAATGGGGAGGAGCCTTTGCAGCTCCTTTGCTTGTCTATAAATACAAGATGCAGCTCTTGTGTGTGGGGAGAGCATTCGGGTGAGAGTGTTCCAAATGTAAAGAGCATTCGGGTGGGAATGTTCAAAATGTAAGGGCGTTCGGGTGGGGATGTCCAGCATGTAGGGGCATGCAAGAACACTAGTTAGAGGTAGCTTGTGTAGCATGTAAACTTTGTGCATAGCACACATACGGATTTGTGTATAGTTTCCTTTGTGTATGAGATTAATAAAGGTTGGGAAAGATTTCCTGTAAAGCTTGTTGTGCACTTTGATTCCTATTCTTGCTTGTGTATTCCGCTTGCTTAGTTACTAGGCAAACACGAGTGGGAGTGGCGAGGGAAGGCTGAGTCTAGTGAGGGACTAGGCTGCCGCACGGGTTGGATTTCGTTGCGAAAAATCACCCCCGTGACAAGTGGTATCAGAGCGCTGTTGCTGTCTTTGCAGGATGACTAGAATGATTCTGCGGCCAAATCAACGGAGTGATTTGGGAGGACTACTGCTTCTGCCAAGGGATAGGCAGATTTCAGCGCAATGATCAGCAACGAGAATGCTGATGTTTCTCTGGACAAATCGAAGGCACTGATTTGAGGGAAACATTGCTGCTGCCGATGGGACTGGCAGAAACTTTGGAGGAGAGCGCAGCTTGCGTTCTTGACGAAACGATGGACTGTTTCGTAGCACAGACGATGGGCTGTTCTGTGAGGGCAGATCGAAGGGCTGATTTGTTCCGAACCATTTGAGGTAAACTTTCTAGCATTTTGGGCAGTGTTGGTGTTCAAAAGGGCTGCGGAGTTTTGGGGGGTTTAACTCCATGGGCGACGCAAAGTGATGATGAAGGGATCAGCGCAAAATGGGTGCTGATTCGGCCATTGAAACTGTCAGATGGACTGGCAGGCTTGAGAGCAGGGTCCAGCGGAGGGGCTGCTGGGTGCTTCTGTATTTTCGTCAAAGCCTTGAGGGAAGGATGGGGCGAGACAGAAGAAGAAGCAAGTAAATGTGGAGAGCCTAAACTTGTTGCTGCTGATGATGGACCGTCAGGCGAGAAGGCAAATCGGTAAGGGTTCGAAACTGAAATTTGCATTGTTGTTCTCTTGCGATGGAAATTACTTCGTATGAGATTGTTGCCCAAGGAGGGGAAACCTTGAAGTTGTCATTGTGGAAGATGGCGTTTGAGATTAGGCATACGTAAACCTTATACGTTTGCTAGATGACCGAGATGGAATTCAGTCATCATGAGCCAGCATATATCGGAGTGGATGCGGTCTGGCCTTGCTTGCTGCCTTGGTGGCAGAACGTAGGGATTGTTGTGCATCTCAAGGAAGGAATGTTCAGGGAGATGAATGTTCAGGGAGGTGAAAGCAAAATCCAGAGACCAAGTTGAGGGCAGACGAATCTACGAAGATTTGTTGTGCTTACTGCCTTTGGGGAGGCAGAATTGATGTCTTCGGTGGAGACCTTGATGATGGATAGTTCAGGGTGAAGAAGACAGTGGCTGAGATAGACTTTAGTCACGCTGGGACCAGGATTGGAGGCATAACAGAGGAGGCAGTACCGTGGGGGTGTGTCTCAAAGAGTCTGCGCGATGTCGAGGGACAGACTGGGTGACAGATTCGGCAGCCGATTCAGTGGGCTTGGTGTGGAAGCCAAAATCGTCGACGAAGATGATTTTGTGTGCTGTCTTGAAATCAGTACGAGTGGCTATTTTGGGCATTGCGATGGATTGCAGTGATGGAAGCAAAATGCCAATGACCTTTGTTGGGACAAAGGGTTGCGAGTTTTCGGTGGACGAAACATACAGCGAAGGTTGAAAACAGTTGGGGCTGTTTTGCGTCAGCGAAATCTTGTGTGCATGACGAAGTTTCTGGGGCATGACAGTAGCGCATGGGGGAACCAGGTCAGACGAAACTTGATGCTGGGATGCTATGTGTTTGTGCTATGGCAGGTTACAAATGGACTTGGAGGGACTTGCCGAAAGACTTCGACATGAGATGGAGTTGATCATCGAAACTGAGTTGGTGCTGGGCGTAACAGCACTGTCTCATTCTTATTTCTTGCAGGTGGAGAACCTAAGAGGGCTGATGACAAAAGGGAGTCAGAAGCCAAGGGCAAGAAAATGTTTCGGAATCATGTTTGGGCTGTTTTATTTGCGAGGGGAAGCACTTCGCAAGGGACTGCCTGTTGAGAGCACAGCCTAGTGCTACTTCCGTGGGGAAGGATGGAGAAGAAATGGCATACGTAAATCCTAGACGTGTGCTCAACACTAAGGAAAGAGTTAGTGTGAAGGGGGCCAGCTGAGTTGATGAAGACTTAGGAGCGGCCAAACTGCCTTGTGCGAGGCAGACTTGGGGGAGTTTCAAAACTTTGACGATGGACAGATCATGGTTTAACTCCAGGCGTGAGGATGCGCCAACGAAAAACACACTGCATTGAGTTCAGCAGCGATGATCAAGCAGCAGCCTTGCAGGGGCAGAGGCGAATTCGGCAGGATGTGTTGATTGCTGAAGAGCAGACAAGTAAGCAATATTGGTATACTTGCAGTTTTGGGGCACGCAGAATGGTTGAAGAACTAGATGTTCGTATGGGAGCTCATATGGGTTCTTCAAAGTGATTTTGTGTGGATGTATTTTGTGAAGGAAGGGACGGATTCCTTGGGTGCTAGGCGGCATGGCATCTAAACTTTGCGAAAACATACTTGCGAGTATGATGTGTTTGACATTTGTGGAAAACTAACGAGCCAAAACAGAATGTGTCACAGCTTGGTTTTGAAACAGGTTGACAAAGATTCGGTGGACTGAATTTGTTGTTGAATGTGGGAAAACCGAAGAGGTTTCATGCGGAGAAACACGGAGTGTGACGAGGAACAGATGCGGTGCAAAGGGTACTTCAAATCTGTCCGACGAGGGCGTCAGGTTCTTTTGGTAGGGGTGGTTTGTCACAGTGTCAAATGTGCACAAGGTGCACGCTTCGGCTGGCTGGCCAAAACAAGGCCTGAGGGTGCTGGCAGCCATGCCATCAGTGCGAGAAATCGGCAGCGCAGATTTATGCGGCTGTAGGTTCGTCAAGGGAAAATCGGCAGCGAAGATTGTTGACGAACATGGGCTGGACGAGGGACTGTCCAAGCCTCGTCAGGAGGTAGGCTGACGAGAATTGGGGCTATCGCAGAATTCGGCAGCGTAGGCAGGAGCAGCCTGCACGCAGATGCGAATTCGGCAGCGCAGAGATTGGCAGCCTGCACGCATATGCGAATTCGGCAGCGCAGGCATTGGCAGCCTGCACGCAGATGCGGATTCGGCAGCGCGCAGCAACTTGTGCAAGTCAGGGGCTCGACTTGGCACGATTGGAAACTTGGGCGAGGGACTGTCCAAGGCATGGGAAAAGAGCTCTAGGCGCTGGGACGCGCCAACGAAGGCACACTGCCTAGAATTCGGCAGCGATGGATTGCGGCAGCCTTGCATAGGCAGGAATGGATTCGGCAGGCAGCATGCAATGGTCTATGCGAGTCTTTGAGCTTGTGACTTGGCATGGACGTGGGACTTAGGTGATGGACCTTCTAAGTCAGCAGCTGACGCAGCAGAAACTGGCAGCTGGGGCTGGCAAGCAGACAGCCCGAAAATGGGGGAAGTGGCAGCTTCATGGGAGGCAGAACATGGGAGCATAACTTGGGTGCTGGCCGGGCCACTATGTCCTGAAAACATGGGATAATGGGTGTGAGGTAGTGCTCCACCATGTCCTGAAAACATGGGAGCGTGGGGGAGAGGTAGTGCTCCACTAGTTCCTGAAAATGGGGGATAATGGGGAGGAGCCTTTGCAGCTCCTTTGCTTGTCTATAAATACAAGATGCAGCTCTTGTGTGTGGGGAGAGCATTCGGGTGAGAGTGTTCCAAATGTAAAGAGCATTCGGGTGGGAATGTTCAAAATGTAAGGGCGTTCGGGTGGGGATGTCCAGCATGTAGGGGCATGCAAGAACACTAGTTAGAGGTAGCTTGTGTAGCATGTAAACTTTGTGCATAGCACACATACGGATTTGTGTATAGTTTCCTTTGTGTATGAGATTAATAAAGGTTGGGAAAGATTTCCTGTAAAGCTTGTTGTGCACTTTGATTCCTATTCTTGCTTGTGTATTCCGCTTGCTTAGTTACTAGGCAAACACGAGTGGGAGTGGCGAGGGAAGGCTGAGTCTAGTGAGGGACTAGGCTGCCGCACGGGTTGGATTTCGTTGCGAAAAATCACCCCCGTGACACCTGCCATGGTGGTGAGGGGCGGCGAGGACCGTGAAAGCTAGAGTTTTTCAGAGGCTGCCGGGAAAAAGGCCCCTCGGGTGGCGGGGTGCGAGGACCAGGCGCGTCATTCAATTCTCTTCCCTATCAACTTGGCTCCCGTTGGCGGGATTGGAGGCCTACTGTTTGTTACAGGGCTAAAATCGTCAGGGGAAGAGCTGACGAAACAATGCTGGTTTGGATGCAGGGGGTAGTGTTGGAATCGGCAGCGCGGACAAAATCGGCAAAGTCGACAAAAAAGACTGTTGGTCTGGACATCGGGGCAGCGGCAGCCATGCCGACAGGGGGGGAAATCGGCAGCGCAGATTTGTGCAGCTGCAGGTTCGTCGGGGAAATCGGCAGCGCAGATTTTTCGATGAACATGGGCTGGAAGATGGACTGTCCAGGCCAGGCAGGGAAATACATCAAGGGGACACGCTGACGAAACAGCGCTGGTTTAGACACGGTGGGTGCAGTGTTGGAATCGGCAGCGCCGACGAAATCGGCAAAGTCGGCAGAATCGGCAGCGGGTGCTGGCGATGAGTCTGGACGATTTATAGTCCAGGGCTTGATGGAAAAGACTGTTGGTCCAGACAATGGGGCAGTGGCAGCGCGGATTTGTGCAGCTGCAGGTTCGTCGGGGAAAATCGGCAGCGCAGATTTTTCGACGAACAGGGGCTGGACCGGCCGGGCCAGGCAGGAAAATTCGTCAGGGGGGCACGCTGATGAAAACAGGGGCTGCGGAGTGGAAAATCGGCAGCGCAGATTTTTCGACGAACAGGGGCTGGACCGGCCGGGCCAGGCAGGAAAATTCGTCAGGGGGGCACGCTGACGAAAAGAGGGGCTGCCGCGTGGAAAATCGGCAGCGCAGATTTTTCGACGAACAGGGGCTGGACCGGCCGGGCCAGGCAGGAAAATTCGTCAGGGGGGCACGCTGACGAAAAGAGGGGCTGCCGCGTGGAAAATCGGCAGCGCAGATTTTTCGACGAACAGGGGCTGGACCGGCCGGGCCAGGCAGGAAAATTCGTCAGGGGGGCACGCTGACGAAAAGAGGGGCTGCCGCGTGGAAAATCGGCAGCGCAGATTTTTCGACGAACATTCGTCAGGGGGCCACGCTGACGAAAAGAGGGGCTGCCGCGTGGAAAATCGGCAGCGCAGATTTTTCGACGAACATTCGTCAGGGGGGCACGCTGAGGAAAACAGGGGCTGCCGCGTGGAAAATCGGCAGCGCAGATTTTTCGACGAACAGGGGCTGGATGCTGGACCGGCCGGGCCAGGCAGGAAAATTCGTCAGGGGGGCACGCTGACGAAAAGAGGGGCTGCCGCGTGGAAAATCGG
>NC_084853.1:4033302-4038302 GCF_951802175.1 Populus nigra
GACTGTGAGTCTGCACGATTTATGGTCCAGGGCTTGACGGAAAAGACTGTTGGTCCAGAAAAGGGGGCAGCGGCAGCCATGCCAACAGGGGGGAATCGGCAGCGCAGATTTTTCGACGAACATGGGCTGGACGCTGGACTGGCCGGGCCATGCAGGAAAATTCATCGAGGGGACACGCTGAAGAAACAGCGCTGGTTTAGACACGGTGGGCGCAGTGTTGGAATCGGCAGCGCCGATGAAACCGGCAAAGTCGGCAGAATTGGCAGCGGGTGCTGGCGATGGGTCTGGACGGGCTGGATAGTCCAAGGCTCGACGAGAAAGACCGCAGGTTGAGACACTGGGGCAGTGGCAGCCCGCGGGACAGTGTCGGCAGATTCGGCAGCGCAGATTTGTGCGGCTGCAGGTTCGTCGGGGAAAATCGGCAGCGCAGATTTTGCGACGAACATGGGCTGGGCGATGGACTGTCCAGGCCAGGCAGGAAAATTTGTCGAGGGGACACGCTAACGAAACAGCGCTGGTTCAGGCACGGCGGGCAGTGTTGGAATCGGCAGCGCCGACGAAATCGGCAAAGTCGGCAGAATCGGCAGCGCAGATTTTTCGACGAACATGGGCTGGACGCTGGACTGGCCGGGCCATGCAGGAAAATTCATCGAGGGGACACGCTGACGAAACAGCGCTGGTTCAGGCACGGCGGGCAGTGGTGGAATCGGCAGCGCCGACGAAATCGGCAAAGTCGACAGAATCGGCAGCGGGTGCTGGCGATGGGTCTGGACGGGCTGGATAGTCCAAGGCTCGACGAGAAAGACTGCTGGTTTAGACACTGGGGCAGTGGCAGCCCGCGGGACAGTGTCGGCAGATTCGGCAGCGCAGATTTGTGCGGCTGCAGGTTCGTCGGGGAAAATCGGCAGCGCAGATTTTGCGACGAACATTGGCTGGGCGATGGACTGTCCAGGCCAGGCAGGAAAATTTGTCGAGGGGACACGCTGACGAAACAGCGCTGGTTCAGGCACGGCGGGCAGTGTTGGAATCGGCAGCGCCGACGAAATCGGCAAAGTCGGCAGAATCGGCAGCGCAGATTTTTCGACGAACACGGGCTGGACGGTGGACTGTCCAGGCCAGGCAGGAAAATTCGTCGAGGGGACACGCTGACGAAACAGCGCTGGTTCAGACACGGTGGGCGCAGTGTTGGAATCGGCAGCGCCGAGAAAATCGGCAAAGTCGGCAGAATCGGCAGCAGGTGCTGGCGATGAGTCAGGACGGACTGGATAGTCCAAGGCTCGATGAGAAAGACCGCTGGTTTAGACACTGGGGCAGTGGCAGCCCGCGGGGCAGTGTCGGCAGATTCGGCAGCAGTGTCTGCCGATTCGGCAGCGTTGGCTTGTTGGCGCGGGGGGCCGATGCGAGTGGGGACTTGGGCAGCGGGCAGTGAAAGCAAGAGTTTCCCCGATGCTGCCGGGAAAAACGCTCCCCGGGATGGCCGGGTGAGATGACCCGGCGGCCCGCGACGGGTCATTCAATTCCATGCCCCGTCAACATAACTCCCGATGTACTGTTTGCTTTTTCGGAAGAAGAGATCCATCCCCCCATCCTCGGCCAGCCAAAAACGCTCCAATTAATGGCCGGGTGAGATGACCCGGCGGCCCGCGACGCGTCATTCAAATCACTGCCCTATCGGCTACAACTGCTGATGGGTGGGATTAGAGGCCTGCCATGGTGGTGAGGGGCGGCGAGGACCGTGAAAGCTAGAGTTTTTCAGAGGCTGCCGGGAAAAAGGCCCCTCGGGTGGCGGGGTGCGAGGACCAGGCGCGTCATTCAATTCTCTTCCCTATCAACTTGGCTCCCGTTGGCGGGATTGGAGGCCTACTGTTTGTTACAGGGCTAAAATCGTCAGGGGAAGAGCTGACGAAACAATGCTGGTTTGGATGCAGGGGGTAGTGTTGGAATCGGCAGCGCGGACAAAATCGGCAAAGTCGACAAAAAAGACTGTTGGTCTGGACATCGGGGCAGCGGCAGCCATGCCGACAGGGGGGGAAATCGGCAGCGCAGATTTGTGCAGCTGCAGGTTCGTCGGGGAAATCGGCAGCGCAGATTTTTCGATGAACATGGGCTGGAAGATGGACTGTCCAGGCCAGGCAGGGAAATACGTCAAGGGGACACGCTGACGAAACAGCGCTGGTTTAGACACGGTGGGTGCAGTGTTGGAATCGGCAGCGCCGACGAAATCGGCAAAGTCGGCAGAATCGGCAGCGGGTGCTGGCGATGAGTCTGGACGATTTATAGTCCAGGGCTTGATGGAAAAGACTGTTGGTCCAGACAATGGGGCAGTGGCAGCGCGGATTTGTGCAGCTGCAGGTTCGTCGGGGAAAATCGGCAGCGCAGATTTTTCGACGAACAGGGGCTGGACCGGCCGGGCCAGGCAGGAAAATTCGTCAGGGGGGCACGCTGACGAAAAGAGGGGCTGCGGAGTGGAAAATCGGCAGCGCAGATTTTTCGACGAACAGGGGCTGGACCGGCCGGGCCAGGCAGGAAAATTCGTCAGGGGGGCACGCTGACGAAAAGAGGGGCTGCCGCGTGGAAAATCGGCAGCGCAGATTTTTCGACGAACAGGGGCTGGACCGGCCGGGCCAGGCAGGAAAATTCGTCAGGGGGGCACGCTGACGAAAAGAGGGGCTGCCGCGTGGAAAATCGGCAGCGCAGATTTTTCGACGAACAGGGGCTGGACCGGCCGGGCCAGGCAGGAAAATTCGTCAGGGGGGCACGCTGACGAAAAGAGGGGCTGCCGCGTGGAAAATCGGCAGCGCAGATTTTTCGACGAACATTCGTCAGGGGGCCACGCTGACGAAAAGAGGGGCTGCCGCGTGGAAAATCGGCAGCGCAGATTTTTCGACGAACATTCGTCAGGGGGGCACGCTGAGGAAAACAGGGGCTGCCGCGTGGAAAATCGGCAGCGCAGATTTTTCGACGAACATTCGTCAGGGGGGCACGCTGAGGAAAACAGGGGCTGCCGCGTGGAAAATCGGCAGCGCAGATTTTTCGACGAACAGGGGCTGGATGCTGGACTGGCCGGGCCAGGCAGGAAAATTCGTCAGGGGGGCACGCTGACGAAAAGAGGGGCTGCCGCGTGGAAAATCGGCAGCGCAGATTTTTCGACGAACAGGGGCTGGACGCTGGACTGGGCCAGGCAGGAAAATTCGTCAGGGGGGCACGCTGACGAAAACAGGGGCTGCCGCGTGGAATGGCAGCCTACACGCAGATGCGAATTCGGCAGCGCACGATGGCTTGAGCAGGTCATGGGTTCGACTTGGCGCGATCTGAAACCTGGACGAGGGACTGTCGACGCTGGACGAGCCAGCGCGGTGGCCTGTCGTGCCCCGTTCAGGGGGGGCCTGCCGCGGAGACAGCCCTCGCGGGCTCGACAGCGCAGGCCAGCGTCCCCGACGTCGCTGGCCGCGGCAGGCGAGCTGCCGGGGTTCCCGCATTCCTACAAGAAAACGTCGTGCTTTCCACATGAAACCAATCCAGTAAAATCAGCCATATTTTTATGAGGCTGCCCACTGAATTTGGGGTCATTCCGGGCCGGTTCCTAGTTTTGCGGATTTACTCGATTTCTAATGGTAGGAAAATTAAAACAAATACTTCCCGACCTCGAAAAATTCTGGGAAAATTAATGAAGGTGGATTGGATTTTTGCCAACCTCTGTGCAAAATTTCAGCTCAAAATACCAAGAAATGAATTTTTTAGAGGGGGGGTGACAGCTGGGACCTAGTAGTGTCTCCCCCTGCCAGAGCTGCAATGACACTTATTGCTCTTTAGGGAGCCACCAGGCCGGCGCCCCTCAAAGACCACACGCGCGCGCGCGCCCGCCCGCGCTGGGCGCTGGGGCGCTGGGGCCTTCGGGCCTGGGGCCCTTGGGGGCCCTTGCTGGCTTGCTCTCTCGCCCGCGGGGGGGCTGCCTTCGGGCCCTGGCCCCCCGCGTTCTGGCCTGCCCCCCGCGTGGGAGAGGCTAGGCGCTGCAGGGGCCAGCCCGACGTCGCTGGCCGCGGCAGGCGACAGCCCCTGCTGGCTTGCTCTCTCGCCCGCGGGGGGGCTGCCTTCGGGCCCTGGCCCCCCGCGTTCTGGCCTGCCCCCCGCGTGGGAGAGGCTAGGCGCTGCAGGGGCCAGCCCGACGTCGCTGGCCGCGGCAGGCGAGCCGCCGGGGTTCCCGCATTCCTACAACAAAACGTCGTGCTTTCCACATGAAATCAATCCAGTAAAATCAGCCATATTTTTATGAGGCTGCCCACTGAATTTGGGGTCATTCCGAGCCGGTTCCTATTTTTTCCGATTTCCTCGATTTTTAATGGTAGGAAAATAAAAAAAAATACTTCCCGACCTATAAAAATTCTGGAAAAATTAATAAAGTTGGATTGGATTTTTGCCAACCTCTGTGCAAAATTTCAGCTCAAAATACCAAGAAATGAATTTTTTAGAGGGGGGGTGACAGCTGGGACCTAGTAGTGTCTCCCCCTGCCAGAGCTTCAATGACACTTATTGCTCTTTAGGGGGGTGCCCCCTGACTGGCCATGGGGCGCGCTGGCCTGGCGCCCATAGGCCTGCCGCGGGGGATATGTGGGCTGTTGCTAAACTCGGACTAAGGTGGGGGGCCTCATGGCCCGAAGTATTGCCGGCATCGATGACCCGTTTTCCGGCCGGCGACGACCCGATTCCGGCCACCGTCTTCGGGACCCGCTCCAAGCCGTCGGGCGCGTTGGGGCTGCTTATCCGCGGCGTGGGCGTGGCATTCATTTGCCGTGCTTGTGCCAAGGTGCTGGCAGCTGCTGCGCGGCTGTCTGCTTGCCGCGACGTCACGGCGGCGGTGGCCGCTGCCCCTGCTCGCAAGTCGGAGGCCTGGCCGACGTGGCTGGTGCGGACCGCCGAACTTGGGGATTGCGAGGAGAGCTCTACGCTGGCGTGGGCGTGGCATTAAATTGCCGTGCGCGCGCCCATGCGTTGGCTCTCCT
>NC_084853.1:4048302-4050802 GCF_951802175.1 Populus nigra
CCATGCCCCGTCAACATAACTCCCGATGTACTGTTTGCTTTTTCGGAAGAAGAGATCCATCCCCCCATCCTCGGCCAGCCAAAAACGCTCCAATTAATGGCCGGGTGAGATGACCCGGCGGCCCGCGACGCGTCATTCAAATCACTGCCCTATCGGCTACAACTGCTGATGGGTGGGATTAGAGGCCTGCCATGGTGGTGAGGGGCGGCGAGGACCGTGAAAGCTAGAGTTTTTCAGAGGCTGCCGGGAAAAAGGCCCCTCGGGTGGCGGGGTGCGAGGACCAGGCGCGTCATTCAATTCTCTTCCCTATCAACTTGGCTCCCGTTGGCGGGATTGGAGGCCTACTGTTTGTTACAGGGCTAAAATCGTCAGGGGAAGAGCTGACGAAACAATGCTGGTTTGGATGCAGGGGGTAGTGTTGGAATCGGCAGCGCGGACAAAATCGGCAAAGTCGACAAAAAAGACTGTTGGTCTGGACATCGGGGCAGCGGCAGCCATGCCGCCAGGGGGGGAAATCGGCAGCGCAGATTTGTGCAGCTGCAGGTTCGTCGGGGAAATCGGCAGCGCAGATTTTTCGATGAACATGGGCTGGAAGATGGACTGTCCAGGCCAGGCAGGGAAATACGTCAAGGGGACACGCTGACGAAACAGCGCTGGTTTAGACACGGTGGGTGCAGTGTTGGAATCGGCAGCGCCGACGAAATCGGCAAAGTCGGCAGAATCGGCAGCGGGTGCTGGCGATGAGTCTGGACGATTTATAGTCCAGGGCTTGATGGAAAAGACTGTTGGTCCAGACAATGGGGCAGTGGCAGCGCGGATTTGTGCAGCTGCAGGTTCGTCGGGGAAAATCGGCAGCGCAGATTTTTCGACGAACAGGGGCTGGACCGGCCGGGCCAGGCAGGAAAATTCGTCAGGGGGGCACGCTGACGAAAAGAGGGGCTGCGGAGTGGAAAATCGGCAGCGCAGATTTTTCGACGAACAGGGGCTGGACCGGCCGGGCCAGGCAGGAAAATTCGTCAGGGGGGCACGCTGACGAAAAGAGGGGCTGCCGCGTGGAAAATCGGCAGCGCAGATTTTTCGACGAACAGGGGCTGGACCGGCCGGGCCAGGCAGGAAAATTCGTCAGGGGGGCACGCTGACGAAAAGAGGGGCTGCCGCGTGGAAAATCGGCAGCGCAGATTTTTCGACGAACAGGGGCTGGACCGGCCGGGCCAGGCAGGAAAATTCGTCAGGGGGGCACGCTGACGAAAAGAGGGGCTGCCGCGTGGAAAATCGGCAGCGCAGATTTTTCGACGAACATTCGTCAGGGGGCCACGCTGACGAAAAGAGGGGCTGCCGCGTGGAAAATCGGCAGCGCAGATTTTTCGACGAACATTCGTCAGGGGGGCACGCTGAGGAAAACAGGGGCTGCCGCGTGGAAAATCGGCAGCGCAGATTTTTCGACGAACATTCGTCAGGGGGGCACGCTGAGGAAAACAGGGGCTGCCGCGTGGAAAATCGGCAGCGCAGATTTTTCGACGAACAGGGGCTGGATGCTGGACCGGCCGGGCCAGGCAGGAAAATTCGTCAGGGGGGCACGCTGACGAAAAGAGGGGCTGCCGCGTGGAAAATCGGCAGCGCAGATTTTTCGACGAACAGGGGCTGGACTGGCCGGGCCAGGCAGGAAAATTCGTCAGGGGGGCACGCTGACGAAAAGAGGGGCTGCCGCGTGGAAAATCGGCAGCGCAGATTTTTCGACGAACAGGGGCTGGACGCTGGACTGGGCCAGGCAGGAAAATTCGTCAGGGGGGCACGCTGACGAAAACAGGGGCTGCCGCGTGGAATGGCAGCCTACACGCAGATGCGAATTCGGCAGCGCACGATGGCTTGAGCAGGTCATGGGTTCGACTTGGCGCGATCTGAAACCTGGACGAGGGACTGTCGACGCTGGACGAGCCAGCGCGGTGGCCTGTCGTGCCCCGTTCAGGGGGGGCCTGCCGCGGAGACAGCCCTCGCGGGCTCGACAGCGCAGGCCAGCGTCCCCGACGTCGCTGGCCGCGGCAGGCGAGCTGCCGGGGTTCCCGCATTCCTACAAGAAAACGTCGTGCTTTCCACATGAAACCAATCCAGTAAAATCAGCCATATTTTTATGAGGCTGCCCACTGAATTTGGGGTCATTCCGGGCCGGTTCCTAGTTTTGCGGATTTACTCGATTTCTAATGGTAGGAAAATTAAAACAAATACTTCCCGACCTCGAAAAATTCTGGGAAAATTAATGAAGGTGGATTGGATTTTTGCCAACCTCTGTGCAAAATTTCAGCTCAAAATACCAAGAAATGAATTTTTTAGAGGGGGGGTGACAGCTGGGACCTAGTAGTGTCTCCCCCTGCCAGAGCTGCAATGACACTTATTGCTCTTTAGGGAGCCACCAGGCCGGCGCCCCTCAAAGACCACACGCGCGCGCGCGCCCGCCCGCGCTGGGCGCTGGGGCGCTGGGGCCTTCGGGCCTGGGGCCCTTGGG